>NC_092145.1:49002057-49303421 GCF_043159975.1 Macaca nemestrina | reverse complement strand
TGACTTACACGGTGTCAGAAAGAAAAAAAAAAAAAACCTCAAGTGGCCCCGATTCCCCTTGCCCATATTCTCGCTTCATTGGCTTCTCCCTCTCAATCTTCACCTATTGCCTTTTGAAGAGATTCTTATAATGAGTTGAATAAATAAGAAATATTTGGGCCTGAATGACAAATGATTCTTGACAATATGAGGGCACTACCTAAAGGTAGATGGGTTCAATACTAAAGCACGTTTAGGCATCATGAAGTCAGGAAACTCAGAATTGCAGAAAGAATACCTTATATGGACAACACAGTAAAGTGTTTGGGTCTGCTTAATCACATCTTTAAGTATAATTCATTTCAAAATCATATTTACCATAGTGGCCAGCTGAAATCTATGCAAATACTTATGCAAGAGGTTTAATAGAAGAGTCATAGTCCCAGATGTCAGTAGACAGTCCAGTGGAAATAAATGATATTTTTCTACTTTATGCCTGGTAGGTTGACTCAGAACTTCATCCCCCAAATATCTGAACCCTTAATTTCCTTTGCCTTTGCAAGTCATGGTTCCCACAATTTCCCATTTATCATTGTCACAAGGCACAGAAGCATAAAAGAATCTTGGTTCCAGGCATGTTCTTCCCTATTCCCATTATGTAACAACAATCCTAGCTCTGCATTGTAACCAGGTTCAATTTGTCCCATTAGTGTACTAACTCTTTCTTTGCCTACTGATCCACTTCCATGAGGACACTGAAGTGATTAGGTTGTAAGCTTTCGCTTAGTGTAAGCATTATCTCTTGGGAAACAGGATATCTATTCTGGCAGACTCTAAAATTTAATGAATGATAATGATGTGTGAAAGGAGGCAATCCAGTTTTCACCTCTTTGTTGCCAGATTCATGCACACTACATTTGAGGACATAGCACCAAATATCAGTTTTGGGTTCAGTGCTGGAGGAAAGTGTCACAACTTTGCAGAGTACTGTGCCTAAACTGTAGGTTAGCTAAACTGTTCCACCTGGCTGGTGGAATTAAGTCAAACATGAAGATGCTAATGACTATACATACCCTCCCCGTTAAACCTAAATGTATTCTATGGTAAAACTAATTCATTAAAACCTATTCAAGGGAGTTTAAATGGGTCTATTTATCCATCTTATTGGCCATAGTAACTAAAGGTAATGGATAGGTTCCTGACCATTTTCTCTATGGTGAGGACGCTGATTTTAGGGAGTTGTATTCACGCTGCTGTATGAAATCAGAAGTCAATGTACCTACTTGGGTAGGACAATTCTCTTTACTTGGTGGTCCACTAAGGGGTCCAGGGGATTGTGTTGCTATCGCTCGTTAAAGGTGGTAATCACGTAATAAAATGTCATACACATCCCCAATGTAAAGATGTTCTGTAGCCAATTCTACAACATATAAACATAAAACTCAAGGTGACACAGGACACTCCAGTTTGAGATTTCATGTTACACTTGATCTGGATCAGCTTTACATTGATTCGGTTAAGCCATAAAGCCACAATGGCAGTGCTACTTAGTAGATACAACATTGACAGCCATACATGATGTACTCCAAGGCTACTAAGACATCAAGAGATACACGTGAATTCTCTTAGCATGTAGATGGGGATTGCAAAATCAGAAACAGGTCAAATAATCAGTTACTTTTGCTACTTGACTAAAGGGTTGTTTTGCCATGCTGGTGTGCTGAATCCAAGTAAAAAAAAATGCTGATTTCTCCAAATCCTTGTACTTCTCAAGGTCATAAAACTCTACTCTGGGTACTGGGGTGGTTGTTCTCCCTCCATAACCACATAGTCTTTTTGAACTTACTTGGTAGTCATTACTTCTCCCTTCACCCAGGCATCTCCCACCTATATACAAACTTTCCTAGATAGGTCTAGGAAGGGCTAGCATGGTGGCTGGGGCACCATGCTCACATTTCAAGTGGTCCATAGTATCGTCTATTTTTGTTCAAGTGGACTACTGAAAGCTTCACAAATTCCATCAAAATATTATTATCCTAGTGGTCTGTGATGCACCACATACAACACCTGAAACTAAATGATAGTAGAAACAGTAGATTGGGGTTGTCATACATTGTTGTCTAACTGCCACCCTAAGCTGCAAAAGTTCTTTTCATTTCTGAAGGATAAGTATTATATCCCCTCTTTTGTTTCTGATTCTAGTAATTTGAGCCTTCTCTTTTTTATTGGTGAATCTATCTAAATTTTTGTCAATGTTGTTGATCATTTCAAGAGCAGGATTAGGCTACATTTATTTCCTCTACCATTTTTCTATATTCTGTTTTATTAATTTCTCCCCTAATCTTTATTATTTTCATTCTTTAGTTTGCTGTAGGTTGAGCTTTGCCTTTTTTTGTCTAGTGTCTTAAAGTGCAAGGTGCAGTAATTGATTTAAGATCCTTCTTCTCTTTTAATAGAGGTATTTACAGCTATAAATTTTCCTCTAAGCCCACTTTACCTGAAATCAATACATTTCACTCTACTGTCTCTTTGTTTTAATTCTTCTTGTTTTCCAATTTCCTTTTTATTGTTTTTGACTCATTAGTTATTTAAGGGTATGCTGTTTACCATATATTTGTGAGTTTTTCGAATTTATTTTGATTACAGATTGTTAATTTCATTCTATTATAGTCAGAGAACATATTTTGAATCATTTCTTTTATTTTAACTGTATTGAGATTTGTTTTCTATCATGTCATATAATATATCCTAAGGAATGCTACATGTACATTTGAGAAGAATGTATATTTTATTGTTTTGAGGTGTTTTGTAGATGTCTATTGGGTTAAATTTTTTAATTGTTGCTTCATTATTTATTTCCTTATTCATCTTCTGTCTAGTTTTTCTATCCAGGATTGAAACAGCGGTATTAAACTCTCCAAATATTATTGTTAAATTGTCAATTTCTCTTTTTGTTTTTGTCAGTTTTTGCTTTATGTATTTTACTGCTTTCTTTATGATCATAATATCTTACTGATGAATTCATCTTTTTATTATTATAAAATGTTCTTTATCTCAAATGACATTTTTGTTTTAAAATCTATTTTGTTTGTTATTGGTATAGCCATTACACCTTTCTTGCGCTTGCTGTTTGCATGATGTATCTTCTTACATCCTTTTATTCTCAATCTATTTGTATCTTTAACTCTAAATTGTGTCTTTTGTACATAGCATATACTTTAATCTTATAGTTTTATCCAGTCTAAAAATCACTGTCTTTTTATTGGAATGCTTGGTGCATTCATATTCTATGTTCTTATTAATATATTTAGACTTCTATCTACCATTTACCTTCATTTTGTATGTCACAAGCAATTTTTGTTTTTCTATTTCTGTTTCACTGCCTTCTGCCATAAGTGAATATTTTTAATGTAACATATTTAAGTTTTTAAATGAGTTTTGTTTCAGGGACTCAGGTGAGATGGAGAGAGTACTGAACTGTCAAATATCAGAAGAGTTGATTAAGACAACAAGTCAAACTCAAAGTAACTCAAATTAAAGGTCAAGCCTTTAATTGCTTAATGCAAGAGGCTAAACCAGAAAAGTGCTACCTGCCCCCCACATTCCTTTTTTCTCTGTGGAATGGTACTGGTCAAAGATCAGGTAGATGAGTACACACATGGGGGTCGTCTCAGTGTTGAGAGAGCGCTGAACTAATGGTTCCTGCAGTTTTATGGACCTGTGGGTCACGGAAAGGAGGAGAGGGAAGGGCTAAGAGTGGAAAAGTACTGATTACTGAGCCAGAGTAGGGGGGGATATGACTTCAAGTCTCTTCCACTATCCACCCCTCATAATGAGATTTTGGTTTAAAACCAAAGGAAGCCCTCTGCAGAAGACCCCAATAATGAGGATTCCAAATGGAGGTGGCTGGACGAGGAATGCAGGTATGCATAAAAGCATGTCCAGCCAGGTAGGCATGAGTCCTTGCTGGCAACTCCTTTCTGAGATTACAATGCATTGGCTATACTCCACATTTGTGTTGGGAGAACAGCTTTTTCCTATGAGGCTGACCAGGTAAAGCCATTGTGGTGCCTATGGTCAGGCTTGAAAAATTGTATGTAGGTTTTTAACTAGGAGCTGGACTCTTCAACTTCACCCCTTGATTTTTCAGGACATGAATAAGAAACATGGGCTATCCCATCATGGACCTGAATAGGGTAGACTTCGAAGGGCTGTGACGATCACCTGCTAATTGCTCTGAGGTAATATTACCAAGGCCATGATCAAGGTCACTTTAAGCAGGATGATCAGGCTTGTATGGAGGAAACATAACCATGAGCCTCAACTGTTGTCCTACCAGAAAAAAATATGTCCCATAGCCCATTTAGGTCCATGTTAGAAAGCCAGGAGGTTTATTTTGAAAATTTCTATATAAAGATTTTTTTAAACCTTGGCTGAGGTATCAATTCAGGCACAGCACAACTCTGGCCATTAAATTGAAGCTGACTTGAATGGCTTTCAGGGCTAAGGCAGTGTCATGAAAGTCAGGGTATATGCATAAGAAATACAGTCCTAGAAGGTACATATGATCTCTTTGAAAATAAAGAGTTCACAATGTTAGTTCATACTAAGTAGGACAAACATTAATCAGACAATTAGGTTAACAGGGATTTCAATGCAGCCTTACATTGTAGGGCCTCTTGCCAAAAGATCCTCAGTCCAGTCTAAATAGTTTAGATTAGTTCTTGCTTTTAGAGGTATTTCCTGAGGCGGTCAGTTGTAAAGTTTTGTTTGTCGGTGACCTCAGTTTATCAGCCTCATGACTGTGGAAAACATCTGTAGGTGTCTTTTCTTAGTTAAAACTATAGAAGCTGAAGTTTTCTTATAGTCAACACTATCAGGTATGATCACATGCACAGCAATCAGTCTGAAGCCAAAGCACTCAAAGTAGCTTGGAAAGGCAGTAAGGAAAGTGTTTTGTCTGTTCCTTTTGGTTTTTCAGGAAAAGGGGAAAGCTTTCAGTCGTGATTCTGGAAAATAAATGATGTTAATGCCCTTTTCCATCCCAATCAGCTCTCCAGGTACCAGGTTAAGTTTTTCTTCTATTGTTGCCAGGGTGTCTCAAACAGTAAGCAAAACTTTACATTAAAAAGAATCATTTTAAAATTTGTATCTGAACGTTTTCTCCAGAAGGACTGTATGCAAGAGGAAAAAAAGCATTTTTCTAGAAAAATATTTTTATACCATAGCCAGAAAAAATCATGTTTAACAATTTGGTAGACAAGGGCAGAGCAAGATAGCTGAATAGAAGCCTTCAGCAATCATTATCCCCCACAGGAACAACAATTTAACAACTATCTACACACACAAAAAGTACCTTCATAAGAACCAAAAATCAGTGAGCAAACACAGTAGCTGATTTTAATTTCATATAGCTATAAGAAGCACTGAAGAGAGCAGGAAGAACTATGTTGAATTGCTGAAGCCACCCCTCCATCATCCACCCCAGCAGAGGCCACATGGAATGGGGAAAATCTGCACTTGGAAGAGGACAGCACAGCAATTGTGGGACCCTGCATCGAACTCAGTGTTGCTCTGTCACAGCGGACAGTAAAACCAGGCTAAATTCTGCCAGTGCCTGCTCAAGGAGGGAGCACATAGACTGGCCGTAACCAGAGGGGAATCACCCATCCTAGTCAGAACTTAAGTTTTGGCAAGCCTTGCCACCATGGGCTAAAGTTATCTGGGGTCCTAATAAACTTGAAAGGCAGTCTAGGCCACAAGGACTGCAATTCCTAGGTAAGTCCTAGTTCTGTGCTGGGTGCAGACCCAGTGGATGTGGGATACCAGACGGGGTGGCTAAGGAAGTGATTGTGCCACCCCTCCCCCAAGCTCAGGCAATGCAGCTCACATCAAGGGTGAATCATTCCTTCTTTTTGAGGAAAGGAAAGGGACCAGTAAAGAGAACTTTTCCATCCTGGATACCAGCCTATCCACAGTAGGATAGGGCACCGGGCAGAGCTGTGAGGCACTTATTCCAGGCCCCAGCTTTCAGATGACATATCTAGATATACCCTGGGCCAGAAGATAACATACTGCTTTGAAGGAAAGAACCCAATCCTGGGAGGATTCATCACCTGCTGATGAAAGAACCCTTGAGCCCTGAGAACCAACAGCAATTACCAGGTAGTAAGCTGTGGGACTTAAGTGAGACTGAAACATACTAGCTTCAGGTTCCAGCTTAGTCACAGTGGGGTAGAGCACAAAGTGGGCTCTTGGGGTCCCTAATTCCAGGCCTTGCCACTTGGATGGCATTTTTAGACCTGACCAGGTGAAGGCTTGGCAGCATTCACCACAAGCTGACTGAAGAGTCCTTAGGCCTTCAGTGAGTATCAGTGTTAGCCTAGAAGTACCTCCTGCAGTTCTGTGGTGGTGGCCATGGAAAGAGGCTTCTCTGTCTATGGAAAGGAGAGAGAACCATGGGAAGGACTTTGTCTCATGCTTTGAGCCCCACGTTAGCTGCAACAGAATAGAGGACCAAGGAGATTTCTAAGGTTTTTGAATGCTAGTCCCTGGCTCCTGGATGGCATCTCTTGAGCTGCCTCGATCCTGAAGGAACTCACTGCCTTGAACAGAAGGACAGAAGCCTGGCTGGCTTTGCCACTTGGTGATTGTAGAGCCCTAGGGACTTGAGCAAACACAGGCAATAGATAGATAGTTATTATAGTGGGTTGTGGATAAGACCTAGTGCTATGCACGCTTCAGGTCTGAGTCAGCACAGTCCCAGTAGTGGTAGCCACAGGGGATCTTATGTCCTCCCACCCTCAGCTCCAGGCAGTTCAGCACAGAGAGACTCCATGTGTTTGGGAGAAAGTAAGGGAAGAGAACAAGAGTCTCTGCCTGGTAATCCAGAGAATTCTTTTGGATCTTATCCAAGATCATCAAGATAGTACGTCTATGAGTCTGCAAGAACCACAACATTACTGGGCTAGGGGGTCTCCCCTTATTGCAGATATGGCTTAGATCACAACACCCAAGTCCCCATGAATACCTGGAAAGCCTTCAAGAAGGATAGGTAAAAACAATCAGAGAATGCAAAGACTAAAATAAATACCTAACTCTTCAATGTCCAGACAATGACAAACATCCACAAGCATCAAGACCATCCAAGAAAACATGACTTCACCAAATGAATGAAATAAGGCACCAAGAGCCAATCTGGAGAGACAGAGATATGTGACCTTTCAGATAGAAATTTAAGATTACATAAAGAAGGAATTCGGAATTTTATCAGATAAAATTTCACAAAGAGATTGAAAAAGAGAATCAAGTGGGAATTCTGGAGTTGAAAAATGCAACTGACATACTAAATAATGCATCAGAGTCTCTTAATAGCAGAAGAAAGGATTAGTGAGTTGAAAGACAGGCTCTTTGAAAATACACAATCAGATGAGACAAAAGAAAAAAGAGTGAAAAACAATAAAGGGGCCAGGCATGGTGAAAGGAATAAGGAAGGAAGGAAGGAAGGAAGGAAGGAAGGAAGGAAGGAAGGAAGGAAGGAAGGAAGGAAGGAAGGAAGCCTACAGGATCTAGAATACAGCCTCAAAAGGCAAATCTAAGAGTTATTGACCTTTAAGAAGAGGTAGAGAAAGAAATACGGGTGGAAAGTTCATTTGAAGGGGCAATAATAGAGAACTTTCCAAACATAAAGAAAGATATTAATATTCAAGTACAAGAAGGTTATAGAACACCAAGCAGATTTAAACCAAAGAAGACTACTTCAAGGCATTTAATAATCAAACTTTCAAAGGTCAAGGATAAAGAAAGGATCTTATAAAAGCAAGATAAAAGAAACAAATAACACACAATGGAGCTCCAATATGTCTGGCAGCAGACTCTTCAGTGGAAACCTTACAGGTCAGGATAGAGTGGCATGACATATTTAAAATGCTGAAGGAAAAAATAAAACTTTTACCCTATTATAGTATATCTGGTGAAAATATCCTTCAAACATGAAGGAGAAATAAAGATTCTTCCAGACAAAGGGTGAGGGGTTTTATCTATGTCATACTTGTCCTACAAGAAATGCTAAAGAGAGTTCTTCAACCAGAAATAAGAGGATATTAATGAGCAATAAGAAATTATCTGAAGGTACAAAACACACAGGTAATAGTAAGTATCAGAAAAAACACAGAATATTATAACTTTGTAATTGTGGTGTGTAAACTACTCTTAAGTACAAAGAATAAAAGGTGAACCAATCAAAAATAATAACTACAACAACTTTTCAAGACATAGTATGATAAGATATAAATAGAAACAACAGAAAATTTAAAAGCAGGGGAATGAAGTTAACATGTAGAGTTTTTATTAGTTTTATTTTTTGCTTGTTTGCTTATGCAGGGACATGGATGAAGCTGGAAGTCCTGGCTACAGCAATCAGACAACAGAAAAAAATAAAGGGCATCCAAACTGGAAAGGAAAGTCAAATTATCCTTGTTTGCAGATAACATAATCTTATTTTTGGAAAAACCTAAAGACACTGCTAAAAACCCCTTAAAACTGATAAACAAATTCAGTTAAGTTGCAGGATACAAAATCAACACACAAAAATTAGTAGCATTTCTATCTGCCAACAGCAAAAATATCTGAAAAAAAAAAACAAAATTAATCCCATTTACAATAGCCACAAGTAAAATTAAATACTTAGGAATAAACTTAACCAAAGAAGTGAAAGATCTCCATGGCAAAACTATTAGACACAGATGAAAAAAATTAAAGGCAACACCCCAAAATGGAAATATATTCCATGTTCATGAACTGGAAGAGGCAATATTGTTAGAATGTCCACACTACCCAAAGCAATCTACAGATTCAATACAATCCCTATCAAAATGCCAATGACGTTATTCACAGAAATAGAAAAAACAATTCTAAAATGTATATGGAACCACAAAAGCCCCAGAATAGTCAAGATATCCTGAGGAAAAAGAACAAAACTGAAGGAATCACATTACTTGGCTTCAAATTATACTACAGGCCTATAGAAACCAAAACATCATGGTACTGGCATATAAACAGACACATAGACCATTGGAACAGAACAGAGAACCCAGAAAAAAATCCATACATCTTTAGTGAACTCCTTTTTGACAAAGGTTCCAAAAACATGCACTGGGGAAAGGACAGTTTGTTCAAAATGGTGCTGCATAAACTGGATATCCATATGCAGAAGAATGAAACTAAACTCCTTAAGTCAAATAGATAAAATACTTAAATCTATGACCTCAAAGTATGAAACTACTAAAAAAAATAAAAAATAAAAAATAACTTTGAGGAATCTGTACAGGACACCAGTGTGGGCAAATTTTTTGAGTACTATGCAACAAGCAAAAGCAACCAAAGCAAAAGTGGACAAATGGGATCACATCAAGTTAAAAAAGTTCTGCACAGCAAAGGAAACAATCAACAAATTGGAAAGACAACTCACAGAGTGGGAGAATGTATTTGCAAAGTATCCATCTGACAAGGGATTGATAACCAGAATGTAAAAGGAGCTCATACAACTCTATAGGAAAAAATCTAATAATCTGCCCAAAATATGGGCAAAAGATCTGAATAGACATTTCTCAAAAGAAGACATACGAATGGAAAACAGGCATATGAAAACCTGCTCAACATCACTGATCATCAGAGAAAAGCAAATCAGAACTGAAATGAGATAGCATCTTGCCCCAGTTGAAATGGCTTTTATCCAAAAGACAGCCTATAACAAATGCTGGTGAAGATGTGGAGAAAAGGAAACCCTGGTACATGGTTGGTGGGAGTGTAAATTAGTAAAACCACTATGGAGAACAGTTTAGAGGTTCCTCAAGAAACTAAAAATAGAGGTACCATATGACCCAGCAATCCCACTGCCGGGTATAGACCCAAAAGAAAGGAAATCAGTGTATCAAAGATATACCTGCACTCCCATATTTGATGCAGCACCGTTTACAATAGCTAAGATTTGGAAGCAACCTAAGTGCCCATGAACAGATGAATGGATAAAGAATATGTGGTATATATACACAATGGAGTACTATTCAGTCATAAAAAGAATGAGATACAGTCACTGGCAAGACCATGGATGGAACTGGAAGACATTATGTTAAGTGAAATAAACCAGGCACAGAAAGACAAAAATTGCATGTTCTTACTTATTTGTGGGAGCTAAAAATCAAAACAATTGAACCCCATCATAGAGAGCAGAAAAATGATTATCAGAGGCTGGGAAAGAGAGTGGGGGATTTGTGGGGAGGTGGGGATGGCTAATGGGTACAAGAAATTAGAAAGAATGAATAAGACCTACTGTTTGATAGCACAATATGGTGACAATAGTCAATAATAACTTAATTGTATATTTTAAAATAACTTAAAGAGTGTCATTGGATTGTTTGTATCTCAAAGGATAAATCCTTGAGAAGATGGATACCCCATTCTCCATGATGTGGTTATTTCACATTGCATGCCTATATCAAAACATCTCAACACCCCATAAATATATACACCTAATACAAACCCACAAATATATATTATATATATACATATAATATATATATAATATATATATTTGAGACTGAGTCTCCCTCTATTCCCCAGGCTAGAGTGCAGTGGCAGATCTTGGCTCACTGAAACCTCCATCTCCTGGGTTCAAGCGATTCTCATGCTTCAGCCTCCTGAGCAGCTGGGATTACAGGAGCCCACCATCACATCTGGCTAAGTTTTGTATTTTTAGTAGAGACGAGATTTTACCATGTTGGCCAGGCTGGTCTGGAACTCCTGACCTCAAGAGATCCGCCTGCTTCAGCCTCCCAAAGTGCTGGGATTACAGACATGAGCCACTGCTCCCAGCCAAACATTTTTTTAAATAATGAAAAGTAAAGAAAGAAAGAATACTGATACTTCCAATATTTAAACCATTTTAATATTATGTATTCCAAAAGGTAATTTCCACTTCAGACTTCGCTGTGCTCTGCAATCTTTAAGAAAAATGAGTGTGGCCACCTGTTGGGCTTCACGTGGTTACTGTTGCCCTCAGTTTTCTCTAGGAATGGAGTATTCAGCATAATAACTCTGTGTTTTTAGTTATTTTGCATGGGCTGGAAGTACCTTTATTAAGCTCTTGGTTACAGTCAATCTAAAACTCTGTGTAATAGCCTTCACAACTAATAGTACCTATACACAATCCTGTGGCACAACTCTCTCTCAAGCCACAAATGCAGTTAATGTGCTCTCATAGTGGTTTTTTATGTTGTATAAAAAGAGTCTTTAAGGCTATGTGCTTAAAGCTGCATGCTTGAAGCTACCATAAGAGGTTGAAACATTTATAGTAGTACGTAATCTACTTTGGGGGAATCTTTTTAATGGAAGGTATAATTTGTAAAAGTATGATTAGCTTCTCAACAGCATTAACTTCCCACAGGATAAGACTATTTTTGTATAAAGAATTTATTTATTTATTTATTTATTTATTTATTATTATACTTTAAGTTGTAGGGTACATGTGCATAACGTGCAGGTTTGTTACATATGTATACTTGTGCCATGTTGGTGTGCTGCACCCATCAACTCGTCATTTACATCAGGTATAACTCCCAATGCAATCCCTCCCCCCTCCCCCCTCCCCATGATAGGCCCCTGTGTGTGATGTTCCACTTCCTGAGTCCAAGTGATCTCATTGTTCAGTTCCCACCTATGAGTGAGAACATGCGGTGTTTGGTTTTCTGTTCTTGTGATAGTTTGCTAAGAATGATGGTTTCCAGCTGCATCCATGTCCCTACAAAGGACACAAGCTCATCCTTTTTGATGGCTGCATAGTATTCCATGGTGTATATGTGCCACATTTTCTTAATCCAATCTGTCACTGATGGACATTTGGGTTGATTCCAAGTCTTTGCTATTGTGAATAGTGCTGCAATAAACATACATGTGCATGTGTCTTCATAGCAGCATAATTTATAATCCTTTGGGTATATACCCAGTAATGGGATGGCTGGGACATATGGTACATCTAGTTCTAGATCCTTGAGGAATCGCCATACTGTTTTCCATAATGGTTGAACTAGTTTACAATCCCACCAACAGTGTAAAAGTGTTCCTATTTCTCCACATCCTCTCCAGCACCTGTTGTTTCCTGACTTTTGAATGATCGCCATTCTAACTGGTGTGAGATGGTATCTCATTGTGGTTTTGATTTGCATTTCTCTGATGGCCAGTGATGATGAGCATTTTTTCATGTGTCTGTTGGCTGTATGAATGTCTTCTTTTGAGAAATGTCTGTTCATATCCTTTGTCGACTTTTTGATGGGGTTGTTTGTTTTTTTCTTGTAAATTTGTTTGAGTTCTTTGTAGGTTCCGGATATTAGCCCTTTGTCAGATGAGTAGATTGCAAAAATTTTCTCCCATTCTGTAGGTTGCCTGATCACTCTGATGGTAGTTTCTTTTGCTGTGCAGAAGCTCTTTAGTTTCATTAGATCCCATTTGTCTATTTTGGCTTTTGCTGCCGTTGCTTTTGGTGTTTTAGACATGAAGTCTTTGCCCATGCCTATGTCCTGAATGGTATTACCTAGGTTTTCCTCTAGGATTTTTATGGTATTAGGTCTAACCTTTAAGTCTCTAATCCATCTTGAATTAATTTTCGTATAAGGAGTAAGGAAAGGATCCAGTTTCAGCTTTCTACTTATGGCTAGCCAATTTTCCCAGCACCATTTATTAAATAGGGAATCCTTTCCCCATTTCTTGTTTCTCTCAGGTTTGTCAAAGATCAGATGGCAGTAGATGTGTGGTATTATTTCTGAGGACTCTGTTCTGTTCCATTGGTCTATATCTCTGTTTTGGTACCAGTACCATGCTGTTTTGGTTACTGTAGCCTTGTAGTATACTTTGAAGTCAGGTAGCGTGATGCCTCCAGCTTTGTTCTTTTGACTTAGGATTGTCTTGGAGATGCGGGCTCTTTTTTGGTTCCATATGTACTTTAAAGCAGTTTTTTCCAATTCTGTGAAGAAACTCATTGGTAGCTTGATGGGGATGGCATTGAATCTATAAATTACCTTGGGCAGTATGGCCATTTTCACGATATTGATTCTTCCTATCCATGAGCATGGTATGTTCTTCCATTTCTTTGTGTCCTCTTTAATTTCACTGAGCAGGGGTTTGTAGTTCTCCTTGAAGAGGTCCTTTACATCCCGTGTAAGTTGGATTCCTAGGTATTTTATTCTCTTTGAAGCAATTGTGAATGGGAGTTCATTCCTGATTTGGCTCTCTGTTTGTCTGTTACTGGTGTATAAGAATGCTTGTGATTTTTGCACATTAATTTTGTATCCTGAGACTTTGCTGAAGTTGCTTATAAGCTTAAGGAAATTTTGGGCTGAGACAATGAGGTTTTCTGAATATACAATCACGTCATCTGCAAACAGGGACAATTTGACTTCTTCTTTTCCTAACTGAATACCCTTGATTTCTTTCTCTTGCCTGATTGCCCTAGCCAGAACTTCCAACACTATGTTGAATAGGAGTGGTGAGAGAGGGCATCCCTGTCTTGTGCCAGTTTTCAAAGGGAAGTTTTCCAGTTTTTGCCCATTCAGTATGATATTGGCTGTGGGTTTGTCATAAATAGCTCTTATTATTTTGAGGTATGTTCCATCAATACCGAATTTATTGAGCGTTTGTAGCATGAAGGGCTGTTGAATTTTGTCAAAAGCCTTTTCTGCATCTATTGAGATAATCATGTGGTTCTTGTCTTTGGTTCTGTTTATATGCTGGATTATGTTCATTGATTTGTGAATGTTGAACCAGCCTTGCATCCCAGGGATGAAGCCCACTTGATCATGGTGGATAAGCTTTTTGATGTGTTGCTGAATCCGGTTTGCCAGTATTTTATTGAGGATTTTTGCATCGATGTTCATCAGGGATATTGGTCTAAAATTCTCTTTTTTTGTTGTGTCTCTGCCAGGCTTTGGTATCAGGATGATGTTGGCCTCATAAAATGAGTTAGGGAGGATTCCCTCTTTTTCTATTGATTGGAATAGTTTCAGAAGGAATGGTACCACCTCCTCCTTGTACCTCTGGTAGAATTCAGCTGTGAATCCATCTGGTCCTGGACTTTTTTTGGTTGGTAGGCTATTAATTATTGCCTCAATTTCAGAGCCTGCTATTGGTCTATTCAGGGATTCAACTTCTTCCTGGTTTAGTCTTGGAAGAGTGTAAGTGTCCAGGAAATTATCTATTTCTTCTAGATTTTCCAGTTTATTTGCGTAGAGGTGTTTATAGTATTCTCTGATGGTAGTTTGTATTTCTGTGGGGTCGGTGGTGATATCCCCTTTATCATTTTTAATTGCGTCGATTTGATTCTTCTCTCTTTTCTTCTTTATTAGTCTTGCTAGTGGTCTGTCAGTTTTGTTGATCTTTTCAAAAAACCAGCTCCTGGATTCATTGATTTTTTGGAGGGTTTTTTGTGTCTCTATCTCCTTCAGTTCTGCTCTGATCTTAGTTATTTCTTGCCTTCTGCTAGCTTTCGAATGTGTTTGCTCTTGCTTCTCTAGTTCTTTTAATTGCGATGTTAGAGTGTCAATTTTAGATCTTTCCTGCTTTCTCTTGTGGGCATTTAGTGCTATAAATTTCCCTCTACACACTGCTTTAAACGTGTCCCAGAGATTCTGGTATGTGGTATCTTTGTTCTCATTGGTTTCAAAGAACATCTTTATTTCTGCCTTCATTTTGTTATGTACCCAGTAGTCATTCAGGAGCAGGTTGTTCAGTTTCCATGTAGTTGAGCGGATTTGATTTTCTTAGTCCTGAGTTCTAGTTTGATTGCACTGTGGTCTGAGAGACAGTTTGTTATAATTTCTGTTCTTGTACATTTGCTGAGGAGTGCTTTACTTCCAATTACATGGTCAATTTTGGAGTAAGTACGATGTGGTGCTGAGAAGAATGTATATTCTGTTGATTTGGGGTGGAGAGTTCTATAGATGTCTATTAGGTCTGCTTGCTGCAGAGATGAGTTCAATTCCTGGATATCCTTGTTAACTTTCTGTCCCGTTGATCTGTCTAACGTTGACAGTGGAGTGTTGAAGTCTCCCATTATTATTGTATGGGAGTCTAAGTCTCTTTGTAAGTCTCTAAGGACTTGCTTTCTGAATCTGGGTGCTCCTGTATTGGGTGCATATATATTTAGGATAGTTAGCTCTTCCTGTTGAATTGATCCCTTTACCATTATGTAATGGCCTTCTTTGTCTCTTTTGATCTTTGATGGTTTAAAGTCTGTTTTATCAGAGACTAGTATTGCAACCCCTGCTTTTTTTTGTTCTCCATTTGCTTGGTAAATCTTCCTCCATCCCTTTATTTTGAGCCTATGTATGTCTCTGCGTGTGAGATGGGTCTCCTGAATACAGCAGACTGATGGGTCTTGACTCTTGATCCAGTTTGCCAGTCGTGTCTTTTAATTGGACCATTTAGTCCATTTACATTTAAGGTTAAGATTGTTATGTGTGAACTTGATCCTGCCATTATGATATTAACTGGTTATTTTGCTCGTTAGTTGATGCAGTTTCTTCCTAGCCTCGATGGTCTTTACATTTTGGCATATTTTTGCAATGGCTGGTACCGGTTGTTCCTTCCCATGTTTAGTGCTTCCTTCAGGGTCTCTTGTAAGGCAGGCCTAGTGGTGACAAAATCTCTAAGCATTTGCTTATCTGTAAAGGATTTTATTTCTCCTTCACTTATGAAACTTAGTTTGGCTGGATATGAAATTCTGGGTTTAAAATTCTTTTCTTTAAGAATGTTGAATATTGGCCCCCACTCTCTTCTGGCTTGTAGAGTTTCTGCCGAGAGATCTGCTGTTAGTCTGATGGGCTTCCCTTTGTGGGTAACCCAACCTTTCTCTCTGGCTGCCCTTAAGATTTTTTCCTTCATTTCAACTTTGGTGAATCTGGCAATTATGTGTCTTGGAGTTGCTCTTCTCAAGGAGCATCTTTGTGGCGTTCTCTGTATTTCCTGGATTTGAATGTTGGCCTGCCCTACTAGGTTGGGGAAGTTCTCCTGGATGATATCCTGAAGAGTGTTTTCCAACTTGGTTCCATTTTCCCCCTCACTTTCAGGCACCCCAAGCAGACGTAGATTTGGTCTTTTTACATAATCCCATACTTCTTGCAGACTTTGTTCATTTCTTTTTCTTCTTTTTTCTTTTGGTTTCTCTTCTCGCTTCATTTCATTTATTTGATCCTCAATCGCTGATACTCTTTCTTCCAGTTGATCGAGTCGGTTACTGAAGCTTGTGCATTTGTCACGTATTTCTCGTGTCATGGTTTTCATCTCTTTCATTTCGTTTATGACCTTCTCTGCATGAATTACTCTAGCCATCAATTCTTCCACTTTTTTTTCAAGATTTTTAGTTTCTTTGCACTGGGTATGTAATTCCTCCTTTAGCTCTGAGAAATTTGATGGACTGAAGCCTTCTTCTCTCATCTCGTCAAAGTCATTCTCCGTCCAGCTTTGATCTGTTGCTGGCGATGAGCTGCACTCCTTTGCCGGGGGAGATGCGCTCTTATTTTTTGAATTTCCAGCTTTTCTGCCTTGCTTTTTCCCCATCTTTGTGGTTTTATCTGCCTCTGGTCTTTGATGATGGTGATGTACTGATGGGGTTTTGTTGCAGGTGTCCTTCCTGTTTGATAGTTTTTCTTCTAACAGTCAGGACCCTCAGCTGTAGGTCTGTTGGAGATTGCTTGAGGTCCACTCCAGACCCTGTTTGCCTGGGTATCAGCAGCAGAGGCTGCAGAAGATAGAATATTTCTGAACAGCGAGTGTACCTGTCTGATTCTTGCTTTGGAAGCTTCCTCTCAGGGGTGTACTCCACCCTGTGAGGTGTGGGGTGTCAGACTGCCCCTAGTGGGGGATGTCTCCCAGTTAGGCTACTCAGGGGTCAGGGACCCACTTGAGCAGGGAGTCTGTCCCTTCTCAGATCTCAACCTCCGTGTTGGGAGATCCACTGCTCTCTTCAAAGCTGTCAGACAGAGTCGTTTGCGTCTGCAGAGGTTTCAGCTGCATTTGTTATTGTTTACTGTGCCCTGTCCCCAGAGGTGGAGTCTACAGAGACATGCAGGTTTCCTTGAGCTGCTGTGAGCTCCACCCAGTTCGAGCTTCCCAGCAGCTTTGTATACCTACTTAAGCCTCAGCAATGGTGGGCGCCCCTCCCCCAGCCTCACTGCTGCCTTGCCGGTAGATCACAGACTGCTGTGCTAGCAATGAGGGAGGCTCCGTGGGTGTGGGACCCTCCCGGCCAGGTGTGGGATATGATCTCCTCGTGTGCCTGTTTGCCTAAAGCGCAGTATTGGGGTGAGAGTTACCCGATTTTCCAGGTGTTGTGTGTCTCAGTTCCCCTGGCTAGGAAAAGGGATTCCCTTCCCCCTTGCGCTTCCCAGGTGAGGCAATGCCTCGCCCTGCTTCAGTTCTCGCTGGTCGGGCTGCAGCAGCTGGCCAGCACCGATCGTCCGGCACTCCCCAGTGAGATGAACCCAGTACCTCAGTTGAAAATGCAGAAATCACCAGTCTTCTGTGTCGCTCGCGCTGGGAGTTGGAGACTGGAGCTGTTCCTATTTGGCCATCTTGCTCCGCCCCCCTGTATAAAGAATTTCAAAGAATGGGATGTTCTCCCTAAAGAGTATTTTGATATTTTGTATGCTTATGAAGAAAGTATAGTATTGAAAATTAAAGGCAGATAATTGATAACTGAGGAATATCTCAGTTAATTTTTATGCATATTAATGTTGCATTTTTACAACTTATGTGTACATATAAATGCAGCTTCATTTTCAAATGAATGTTTCAAATAAGGAAGTCATATTAGGCAAACATTTAGCTTTTGTATTATTTATTTTAAAGATGAGTTATGCCAATTTTCAGTATATTAATGAAGATTTTAACATTCCATCAAGTTGAGTGTTTTCCTGTTTTATTATACATGGTGTATGTAGTTAGCATATTGTGTCCCTGAATTGTTTTAAAATTTAGCACATAAACCAAGCTTGTTTTATGGAAATTTCTTATTCATTAAGAAAACATGGCAGATTTTCTGCAAAAAACAAACTAAAGCATTTATAATACAGAATACTGATTTTCTTACACAAGAAAATATATTTTGCTTGCAGGAAATAATACTATAAATTCACTTTAATAAGAATCTTCAAAATGTATTTATCTTTACGATATCTGGGCATCTTTGTTGCCTTTTATCTTCTGTCTTTCTTGAGATAAAATGAACATAATGTTTTTTAAAAAGGAACTACCTGTGAGTGTAATCAGATGTCAGATTTAACAGACAACGACTTCAAGTGAGCCATTATAAGTACACTGTAAGGACTAAAGAAATCACAATTAAGAAGTACAGGAAGGTATGATAACAATGTCTAATCAAATAGGGAATTAAAGAGATGGAAATTATTAAAAAAGAACACAAAGGAAATTCTGGAGTTGATAATACAGTAACTGAAATGAAAAATTCATTGGAAGGGCTCAACAATAGATTAGAATTGTCAGAAGAAAGAATTATCAAACTTGAAGACAGATTGATCATCATAATAAAAATAAAAATAATTAATGTAAATAGAATGTCAGAGAAATGTGAAACAATATCAGGTGCAACAACATGCATGTAATGGGAGTGCTAGAAGGAAGAGAGATGGAGTAGAAATGAGAAGAAAACATATTTGAAGAAATAATAGTTGAAAACTTCCCAAATTTGATGAAAAGCCTTAATTTACATATCTAGGAAGCTCAACTTATTCAAAGTAGGATAAATGCAAATAAGTACCAAACAGACATCATAGTAAAAATGGTGAAATTCAAAGTCCAGGAGAAAATCTCAAAATCAGCAAATAAAAAACGACTTATCACTTACCATGGAATTCAAATAAGATTAAAGTTAACTTCTAATCAGAAATGATAAATGCCAGTAAAATAACATTCAAAGTTCTCACAGAAAACCCATCAAACCAAGAATTTTACATCCACCAATGCTATCTTTCAAAAGTGAAGGTGAAATAAACACATTCTAGAAAAACAAAAAGTTACAGAATGTGTTGCTAGCTCACCTGTCATACAAAAAATACTGAAGGAAGTTTTTCAGGTTGACAGTATGTGACCTCAGATGATAATTTAAATTCACACAAACAAAAGGAGCACCAGTAACAGTAATTGTATAATTACAGTACAAGAGACTGTATAAATCCGTGTTTATTATTTTCTTAACTGATTTAAAAGGCAATTGTATAATATAATATGAATATAATATATCATTTGACCTATAACATGTTTGCTATAATAGCATAAAGGTGATAGGTGGGAACAAAGCTGTATTGAGCTAAGGAAATGACTCCAGATGGTAACCTGAATTCACATGAACAAAGGAAGAAAAACAGCTATGACAACAAGAAGGTTAAAATAACAAAAGTTATAAATACATAGTTTCTCTTCTTCTCTCAGATTCTTTGAAACTTAAAATTGCATAAAGTAATAACTATAGCAATGTATTTTTTGATTCATAAAACACACACATATATATGACATGAATAAAAATAATACCACAAAATAGAGGAAAGGTAATAAAGCTACATAGAAATAATGTTTATAAATATAACTGGAATTGTAAGTATAAATCTGAAGCTGATTTTGAAAAGTTAAGATGTCTGTGCTAAGCCCTAGAGCAACCACTAAAAATATATAATAACAAAAACAAACAAACAAAAGTCTTCAAAAAAATATAATAAACATATAGCGTCTGGCTCCTGGTTAAAAGAATTTGTGACTTTTCAGGCCTGATTATAAGCAATTATAAAGGTTTTACTTGGCAGACCTCATGGGAGAAAGCTGCTTTTCTCACACCAAACTCGTGCAATCAATACATTGCAGTCTCTGAGGGGAGTTGCTGTCAAGGAACCAGGACCCCCTGGCCAGTCGTGCTCTTACACATAGCTGCAATCTTTGCCTCCATTTAGAGACTTATTTATCTGGTCCCTTTGGCAGAGGCCTTCCTCAGGCACATTTGCTGAAATCTCCTTTGTGGAGGGGAGAGGGAATGAATCTTGAAGGTACTTTTTCTTCATTTCACGTAAGTACATAGTACCTTTCCACTGCTAGCCCTTCTCTCTTTCCCAGACCATAAAACTGCAGGAGCATTTTGTTCAGGGACTTTCATTAGTATGACAACGTCCATATCTGTACTCATTAATCTTCCCCTCAACTGGTGCTTTTCAATGGGCAAAAATAGAACAGAATGGAGTTAGTATTTTATCCAGGTTAGTTTTTTGCTTATCTTATTGTAGTAGGTGATTAAAGCCTTGACTGTCCCTTTCATTTTGGCCTGTTGGCTTAAGCAGCTACTCCGATTGCTGACAGTTCATGTCTTTCTCCAGCTCAACTGAGCTCCAAACCAATTGGTATAATGAGCCAAGTAGTAAATTAACCACAATGACATTCTGGAAAAACAAAAAGCCTGAAGATCCCACATGGTCCTTCTCTTAGTTTGTTTTGTGCTGCTATAACAGAATACCATAGACTAGGTAATTTATGTAAAAATAGAGATTTCTTTCTTTTCTGTTTTTCTTTTTTCTTTCTTTTTTTTTTTGTGGAGATGGAGTCTTGATCTGTAGAGATTTTTTTCTTTCTTTCCTTTTTTTCTTTTTCTTTTTTTTTTTCTTTTGGAGATGAAGTCTTGATCTGTAGTGCAGTGCCACAATCGCTGCTCCCTGCAGCCTCCACCTCCTGGGTTCAAGCAATTCTCCTGTCTCAGCCTCCGGAGTAGATGGGATTAAAGGCACCCCACAGACACCTGGTTGATTTTCGTATTTTTAGTAGAGATGGAGTTTCATCATGTTGACCAGGCTTGTCTTGAACTCCTAACCTCAAGTGATCCACCCACCTCAGCCTCCAAAAGTTCTAGGATTACAGGTGTGAGCCACTGAGTGGCCAAATTTATTTCTTATAGTTCTCAAGTCTGGGAAGTCCAGGATCAAGGGGCCACATCTGGTGAGAAACTTCTTGCTGCATTATAACATACTGGAAGGTATCACATGGCAAGAGAGAGCAACAGATGAAACTTGCAGCCTTGGCCGGGCGCGGTGGCTCAAGCCTGTAATCCCAGCACTTTGGGAGGCCGAGGCGGGTGGATCACGAGGTCAGGAGATCGAGACTATCCTGGCTAACATGGTGAAACCCCGTCTCTACTAAAAATACAAAAAACTAGCCGGGCGTGGTGGCGGGCGCCTGTAGTCTCAGCTACTTGGGAGGCTGAGGTGGGAGAATGGCTTGAACCCGGGAGGCAGAGCTTGCAGTGAGCCGAGATCACGCCACTGCACTCCAGCCTGGGAGACACAGCGAGACTCCGTCTCAAAAAAAAAAAAAAAAAAAAAAAAAGAAACTTGCAGCCTCAAACCCCTTTATAATTAGCATTAATCCATTCATGAGTGCTCCACCCTCATAACCTAAACACATTCCATTAGGCACCACCTCCCAACACTGTTGCACTGGGGATTAAGTTCTCAACACATGCTTTTTGGGGGACACATTCAAATGATAGCATTCTGTCCTTGGCCTCCAAATTTATGTCCTTCTCGCAAGCAAAATACATTCATCCCGTTCCAATAGAACCAAAGTCTTGACTCATTCTAGCACCAACTCAAAAGTTCGAAGTCCAGAGTCTCATTAAATCAGAGATGGGTGAGACTTAAGGCACAATTCTTCCTGAGGCAAAATCCCTTTCAGCTGTTAGCCTGTGAAATTAAACAAGTTATCTACTCTAAAATACAATGGTGGGTCAGGCCTAGGATAAATATTCCCATTCCAAAAGAAAAGAAAAGGTGAGGGAAGAGGTAACTGGCACCAAGTAAGTTCAAACTCCAAGAGATAAAATAATGTTATATCTGAAGACACTAGAATAATCTCCTTTGACTCTATATCCTGCATCCTCAGCATACTGGGTGGGAGTTGAGCTCCCAAGGCCTCAGACAACTCTGCCCCTATGGTTTTGCTGTGCTCAGCCCACACAGCAACTCTCACTATTTGGAGTCATGCCTGCAGCTTTCTCAGGCTGGAGTTGCAAATTGGTGGTGCTATAGTTCTGGGGCCTCAGAGGCTGCCCCACTCCCACAGGTCTACTAGGCATTGCCCTAGTGGAGACTCTTTGCAGTGGCCTCACACCTATGGTTACCCTAGGCATTGCCCTACTGGGGACTCTCTGTAGTGGTTCCACCCTTGTGACAAGTCTCTGCCTGGGACACCAGGGTGTCTGCAGCATTCTTTGAAATCTAGTAAGGCTGCTGTGGCCACACAGCTCTTATATTCTGTGCATCTACAGAATTAGCACCACATTAACACCATCACCATTTGCAGCTCATACCTTTTGGAGCAGAAAGTCAAGCCACACCTGGACGCACTTAAGCCATGGCTGAAGAGGTCAAGGGGTGCTGCATAGGAATTAGGGGAGCAGAGTCCCAAAGTGATGCAGAGCAATGAATGCCAACGTCCCACAATCACCTCTCTGGCAACCTTGCCCTCAAGGTTAGTCTAGCTTGCCTTAAAGATCTATGAAATGTCTTTGGGAGTCATTCCCTCATTGTCTTGATGAACAGAACCTGGCTTCCTTCTATTTTTATTAATATCTTTAGAAAACAGTTGCTTGGCCATACTGTTAGTGTTCTCTCCCGAACATATTTTTTTAAATTCTTTACATGGCCTGGCTGAGAGTTTTCTGAATCTTTTCATTCTGCTTCTCTTTTAATCATAAATTCCACCTTTAAGTCATTTCTCTCTTTTTTTCTAATTTTACTGTAACTGGCCAAAATAAGCCATGAAGCACCTTGAACATGCTGTTGCTTAGATATTTCTTCTGTTAGATAATCCAGTTTATTGTTCTTAAATTCTGCATTCCACAAAGTCCCAGGACACAGATTCAATTCTCTCAAGTTCTTGGCAAATATGTAACAAGGATGGCCTTTACTCCAGATTTCAATACCTTGTTCCTCACTTCCATCTGAGACTTCATCAGAATGACCTTTACTGCTTATATTTCTACCAAAATTCTGATCACAGCTACTTAAATAATCTCTAAGAAGTTCCAACTTTCTCTACATATCTTGTCTTCTGAGTCCTCACCAAAATCACCCTTAACACTTCTTTCATGGCAATACCGGCTTTTTCTGGCTTGCACCCTCAAATTCGTCAAGCCTCTGCCCATTACCCAGTTCCAAAGCCACTCCCGCATTTTCATGTCTTTGTTATAGCAAAACCCCTCCTCTCAGTACCAATTTTCTGTCTTAGTTTGTATTGTGCTGCCAAAACAGAATACCAAAGACTGGGTAATTCATAAAGAACAGATTTATTTCTCAGAGTTCTAGAGGCTGGAAAGTCCAAGATCAAGAGACCACATCTAGTGAGGGGTTTTTTGCTGTGTCCTAATAGGGCAGAAGGCACCATGTGCAGGAGAGACCAACAAATCAAACTCACAGCCTCAAGCCCTTTTATAGCCAACATTAATCCATTCATGAAGGTGGAGCCCTCATGACCAAAACACCTCCCATTAGGCCTCACCTCTCAACACTGTTGCATCAGGGATTAAATTCTAACATGTGTTCTTGGGGGGATCACATTCAAACCAAAGATGTCCTGTTGGGAGATTTTAGAAGAGTTTGCAAGGCATATCAAGAGGAAATGGTGGATTGTTGTCAAGAATTTGAGAGTACCATGGGGTACTTTACTAGCAATGTGTATGAGTCTTGGGCAGTGCTAGAGGAAGCTATTGGACATTTTTAGAAGGTTTTAGCAGGTTTTTATATAAACTTTTCAGTTCCAAGGTAACTTTTAGTCTCTTTAGTCCCTGACACCTCAGCTGAACTGGACTGGTTGGTCAGACAAGGGATACAACAGGGAAATTCAAAGAAAAGCTAGGGAAGCAGTATCCTAGCCACTGCTTAGAGATTTCTGATAATGGGACTAGAAGTGTGGGTGGGGACTCCCCCACATGCTAAGTAACTCTACATATATCCTTCGTACCAATAAACACTCTGCGGTGCAGCAAGTTGTTGAAACTTCAAGAGAAAAATATAGTACCCTCCTAGATAGTTTTGCCCAGCATACCTGAAGAGACCATAGAAACTTAATTACATCCTCTCCAGAGGTACTATTGCTAAAGTTAATAAGGTAGTGTCATGGTGTGGGGTGTGTTACTACAAGCTCCTTTCTTTAGAGTGTCCTAACAGCAGCCATTGCCAGGATAACACAATGCAATCAGCAAGAGCAACAGCAGCTGTAGCCATGTGGGTGCCATCCCCCTCCAGGGAAGCCCAGGCTCTGGTTGAACAGGCAAGCCTTGCATACCTTTAGAAGTCCTGGCCAGCAAACAGTTGTCCACTCCAGTCCATAGTTCCACCCACTCTCTGCTCCCTCTCTCCCTGGAAAACTTATGGCCAAATCAAGGCAGGTGGCCCCACTTGGCTCTGTACATTGGCAGCCCCTGTGACTGATGCAGGTTTTGCTCCCTCCACCCCTCCCTATAAGCCTGGGGATAGATAAAAAGGCTCAACAGTTTTTGCCCAGACCGCTCAGCTTTAAAAAACAAACAAGACTAGGGATTAAGCTGATGTCTCTCTATCCGCAGTGAGGCTGGGGGTCCCTATGCCAAGGTTAAGATTCAGTTAAAAAGTGAAAAAGTTAAACTTCTTGACCGTCTAGATATTGTTTCATAGGTGACTATGGTCCTCACACTTGACACCTGAGAGAAAAGTAGATATACCCTTCCAGTTCGAAGCTTAAAGCTACCACCACAAAGCTTGACTATAGGTAGGTACCAGCGGGCTCCTACAAATCTCTATTTTTATGGACTGCACTACTGAATGTGTTAATGAAATTGATATATCTATTGTGTGTATATATGTGTGTGTGTGTATACACACATGCATATACACACACACACATACCTCTGCTAGCATTCACCTCTAGGTTCTTATGGGAATTGCTACTTTAGTGAAAATAGAAAACTGTAAACCTATCTGATTCATGAGTTATAGGTAATGGCATGGTCATTTGATCAGGCTACTAAGAAGCCTCACACTGGCATATAAAACAAGCTCCCCAGTGGGGCCAAGGCATTTAGAGAAAAGTTAGTTCTGCTCCTAATAAGCATTTTGTTCCTTATGTTGATATTCAAAAGAAAGGCCTCTATGCTGATAAGGGAAACACAATCAATGAGCAGACTGTGCTTGTCAGCTAAGTGCAGGGACTAAAATGTCCTCTGCTCCAGAGCAAGTAGATGTTTGAGAGATCAAGAGGATGACCCATAGGAATTCCAACACTATCCCAGACTTGACCTACACAGATAGATTGCCACTGTCATTAGAAATGATGAAGCAGAATGGAAAATCTCTCCTACCTGCTAAACCTTGCCCAAGGTTTACCACTATCCAGGGACAGATACCCCAAGCCAATCAGACAGGAAATTCTCAACAGTTTCATCACACTGGGGCTTTGGGCCCATCTAGAGGGTTTCACTGGGTTCTGAGGACAGCTGAAACTTAATTTGCAGTTTGTCTTAGCCATCCCTGTCTATTCCACTGACTTAGGCTAGACTATCCTGGACCTGGAAAACCACACTTGAAACAGGTTTCCTAAACACATTGCATCTAACAATGGCTTCAGATTTGTGACCAAAGCTACAGTTTTGTGTCCACCAGTGAACACAATCATAGGTATATGATAGACTCTCTGTGCTTCATATCATTCCCCAAGCCATAGGGTGGTTCAGTGATTTAGAGGACAGGCTTAAGCAGCTGGCAAGATGGGACAAGATGCCCCCAGCTTAGACTACATATCTCAGGGAAGCAGTTTGTGTTCTCAGAGCAGCAATTATTTAAAGGGCACTTCTCATTTGTGTTATGCATTTGATCAGGCTGCCTGCCCACTTTTTTCAATTGTACACCCTTCTTTAACACTATTGACACTTGAGTCTCTGTGGTAGATCCTACAATGGCCTCCCATCCCCTTCTACCCTATTGTAATAACCAAAAGGGGAAATCAAAATGGCTATCAAATAACAAGGAATGAGAGGCTATATAACCCATTTTAAAATCTTTTAAAATATCAGAATTTTGTGCTACACAAATCTTTTTAAATTGGTTATCTATCTTTAGTTTTAATTTTTAATATTTGTGGGTACATAGTAGGTGTATATGATTATGGGATACATGAGGCATGCAATGTGAAATAAGCATATCATGGAGAATGAGGTATCCATCTTCTCAAGCATTTATCCTTTGAGTTACAAACAATCCAATTACAATTATTTGAGTTATTTTAAAATATACAACTAAGTTTCTATTGACTATTATCACCCTATTGTGCTATCAAATAGCAGGTCTTATTTATTCTTTCTAATTTCTTTTACCCATTAGCCATCCCCACCTCCCCAAAAATCCCCCACTATCTTTCCCAGCCTCTGGTAATCATTTTTCTACTCTCTATGTCCGAGTTCAATTGTTTTGATTTTTAGCTCCCACAAATAAGTGAGAACATGCAATTTTTTTGTCTTTCTGTGCCTGGCATATTTCACTTAACATAATGTCTTCCATATCCATCCATGTTGTTGCAAATGACTGTATCTCATTCTTTTTATAGTTGAATAGTACTGCCTTGTGTATAGGTACCAGATTGTCTTTATCCATTCATCTGTTGATAGGCACTTAGGTTGCTTCCAAATCTTAGCTCTTGTAAACAGTGCTGCAACAAACACAGGAGTGCAGATATATCTTTGATACACTGATTTCTTTTCTTTTGGATATATACCCAGCAGTGGGATTCCTGGATCATGTGGTAGCTCTATTTTTAGTTTTTTGAGGGACTTCTAAACTGTTCTCCATAGTGGTTGCACTAATTTACATTCCCTCCAACAGTGTACATATATTCTTATCTATTCTAATAGAGTTCACCTACAGTAGATTACAGAAAAATATACAAATGTACATCTTTCCAAATGAAATTTACATCGACTAACATTTGAGAATATTTAAAAAACAAATATGCAGTATGCAGGAAAACAAAGCACAAAAATGGCATTCAAATGGGTAATAAAAATTTATTAATTCCAAAAAACTATGAAGTGCCCCAACTAAAGAGAATACATAATGAAAGGCTAATTTAATACAGATCAAACAGGTAACAAGGTTATAAAATATAGGGAAAAGAAAACTTACCGGCAGTATCTGTTGAAATGACAATTGTAAAGTAACAGAAAAGTAACTTCAACTCCACTTAGGGCACAAAACAGATATGAAAATGCAAGTTCATTTTCATCTCTTATTATAAAATCCTGTTTGACTATGGGTCAAATTGCTTGTGGCAAAAATAGAATTTTTAATAAGCTGCAGATGTCCTGTACATTAAAAAAAAATACAATAGTTTCACAAGTTCCAAAGAGTTCTGTTTGTAGTCTCCTGCTGTATGTATTCAATCTGAGATGGATTTTTGTAATCATTGATTGTTGTTGGACACTGAAGAAGAAAAGCAAGATGGGGTACAAAACACGAAATTTCCATTGTATTGACAATATTTTTATGTTAGTCCAAAAGGGCCCTACCTTCTCTCTTCCTTAAATGATTTGACAAGGCTTTGTGTTTAATCTGGTGACAGCAAGTCGTGTAAGTGAAATCTGTCTCTGACATGAAGTCAAATATCTTCATTCGGTTTTACAAGATTCTCCAGAAATGAAATCAATTTAAATTGTTCATTGGTATTTTTATCTATAAACCACAATTATATAGGGATTCCACTAGAAAGCTAATATGCAAAGGCTTATGGTGGGTTATTCATTATTTTAGTTTATGAAAGATCTCTTTCAAGGATATTTAATTCCTTTATATAGTTTCCTTGTCCACAAACAAAATATTCTCAGAAGGGCTGGTGCCTGACTAGTTACCTAGTCCACCTTTTCAGGTCTAATATATTCAGTAATTTGTCTGCATATACCTTCCTAGAAGCAGTAGAAACACTGATACTGCTGAGAAATTCATTTCAGCAATTATTTGAAGCATGATCTTAATCTCATATAAACCTGATAAAATCTTAGAATGAGCTGGAAAAATAAGTGATACATCTTCTTACTCATTCAGATTGACTGTAGTGTACTGGTGTTTCATTCAGGTCTAAAAATAGGCAGAATTCTGGAGTGTAGCTTTCCTATTTAGTTTTTTTCTTTTTTTTTTTTTTTTTTTCTTTTTGAAATTCTTTTAACTTGTTTCCTTCTTTAAAAAATTTTATTTTAGGTTTGGAGGTACATGTGAAGGTTTGTTACATGGATAAGGATGTGTCACAAGGGTTCCTTGTACATATTATATCACCTAGGTACTAAGCTCGGTACCCAATAGTTATCTTTTCTGCATTTCTCCCTCCTCCCACCTTACCCCTCAAGTAGACCGCAGTGGCTGTTGTTTCCTTCTTTGTGTACATAAGTTCTTATCAATTAGTTTCCACTTATAAGTGAGAACGTGCAGTATTTCATTTTCTGTTCCTGCATTATTTTGCTAAGGATGATAGTCACCAGCTCTATTCATGTTACTGCAAAAGACATTATCTCCTACAGCTCGAGTCTCCAACTCCCAGTGCGAGCGACACAGAAGTCCGTTGATTTCTGCATTTTCAACTGAGGTACTGGGTTCATCTCACTAGGGAGTGCCTGACAATCGGTGCTGGTCAGCTGCTGCAGCCCGACCAGCTAGAGCTGAAGCAGGGCGAGGCATTGCCTAACCTGGGAAATGCAAGGGGGAAGGGAATCCCTTTTCCTAGCCAGGGGAACTGAGACACACAACACCTGGAAAATCGGGTAACTCCCACCCTAATACTGCGCTTTAAGCAAACGGGCACACCAGGAGATTATATCCCACACCTGGCCGGGAGGGTCCGACGCCCACGGAGCCTCCCTCATTGCTAGCACAGCAGTCTGCGATCTAACTGCAAGGCAGCAGCGAGGCTGGGGGAGGGGTGCCCGCCATTGCTGAGGCTTAAGTAGGTAAACAAAGCTGTTGGGAAGCTCAAACGAGGTGGAGCTCACAGCAGCTCAAGGAAACCTGCCTGTCTCTGTAGACTCCACCTCTGGGGACAGGGCACAGCTAAACAACAACAACAACAACAAAGCAGCAGAAACCTCTGCAGACGCAAATGACTCTGTCTGACAGCTTTGAAGAGAGCAGTGGATCTCCCAACACGGAGGTTGAGATCTGAGAAGGGACAGACTCCCTGCTCAAGTGGGTCCCTGACCCCTGAGTAGCCTAACTGGGAGACATCCCCCACTAGGGGCAGTCTGACACCCCACACCTCACAGGGTGGAGTACACCCCTGAGAGGAAGCCTCCAAAGTAAGAATCAGACAGGTACACTCGCTGTTCAGAAATATTCTACCTTCTGCAGCCTCTACTGCTGAAGGCCCAGGCAAACAGGGTCTGGAGTGGACCACAAGCAAACTCCAACAGACCTACAGCTGAGGGTCCTAACTGTGAGAAGGAAAACTATCAAACAAGGACACCTACACCAAAACCCCATCAGTACGTCACCATCATCAAAGACCAAAGATGGGGAAAAAGCAAGGCAGAAAACCTGGAAATTCAAAAACTAAGAGCGCCGCTCCCCCTGCAAAGGAGCGCAGCTCATCGCCAGCAACGGATCAAAGCTGGACGGAGAATGACTTTGACGAGATGAGAAAAGAAGGCTTCAGTCCATCAAACATCTCAGAGCTAAAGGAGGAATTATGTACCCAGTGCAAAGAAACTAAAAATCTTGAAAAAAGAGTGGAAGAATTGATAGCTAGAGTAATTAATGCAGAGAAGGTTATAAACGAAATGAAAGAGATGAAAACCATGACACGAGAAATACGTGACAAATGCACAAGCTTCAGTAACCGACTCGATCAACTGGAAGAAAGAGTACCAGCGATTGAGGATCAAATAAATGAAATGAAGCGAGAAGAGAAACCAAAAGAAAAAAGAAGAAAAGGAAATGAACAAAGCCTGCAAGAAGTATGGGATTATGTAAAAAGACCAAATCTATGTCTGATTGGGGTGCCTGAAAGTGAGGGGGAAAATGGAACCAAGTTGGAAAACACTCTTCAGGATATCATCCAGGAGAACTTCCCCAACCTAGTAGGGCAGGCCAACATTCAAATCCAGGAAATACAGAGAATGCCACAAAGATACTCCTCGAGAAGAGCAACTCCAAGACACATAATTGCCAGATTCACCAAAGTTGAAATGAAGGAAAAAATCTTAAGGGCAGCCAGAGAGAAAGGTTGGGTTACCCACAAAGGGAAGCCCATCAGACTAACAGCAGATCTCTCGGCAGAAACTCTACAAGCCAGAAGAGAGTGGGGGCCAATATTCAACATTCTTAAAGAAAAGAATTTTAAACCCAGAATTTCATATCCAGCCAAACTAAGTTTCATAAGTGAAGGAGAAATAAAATCCTTTACAGATAAGCAAATGCTTGGAGATTTTGTCACCACTAGGCCTGCCTTACAAGAGACCCTGAAGGAAGCACTAAACATGGAAAGGAACAACCAGTACCAGCCATTGCAAAAACATGCCAAAATGTAAAGACCTTCGAGGCTAGGAAGAAACTGCATCAACTAACGAGCAAAATAACCAGTTAATATCATAATGGCAGGATCAAGTTCACACATAACAATATTAACCTTAAATGTAAATGGAATAAATGGTCCAATTAAAAGACACAGACTGGCAAACTGGATAAAGAGTCAAGACCCATCAGTCTGCTGTATTCAGGAGACCCATCTCACATGCAGAGACATACATAGACTCAAAATAAAGGGATGGAGGAAGATTTACCAAGCAAATGGAGAACAAAAAAAAGCAGGGGTTGCAATACTAGTCTCTGATAAAACAGACTTTAAACCATCAAAGATCAAAAGAGGCAAAGAAGGCCATTACATAATGGTAAAGGGATCAATTCAACAGGAAGAGCTAACTATCCTAAATATATATGCACCCAATACAGGAGCACCCAGATTCATAAAGCAAGTCCTTAGAGACTTACAAAGAGACTTAGACTCCCACACAATAATAATGGGAGACTTCGACACTCCACTGTCAACATTAGACAGATCAACGAGACAGAAAGTTTACAAGGATATCCAGGAATTGAACTCATCTCTGCAGCAAGCAGACCTAATATACATCTATGGAACTCTCCACCCCAAATCAACAGAATATACATTCTTCTCAGCACCATATCACACTTATTCCAAAATTGACTACATAATGGGAAGTAAAGCACTCCTCAGCAAATGTACAAGAACAGAAATTATAACAACCTGTCTCTCAGACCACAGTGCAATCAAACTAGAACTCAGGACTAAGAAAATCAATCAAAACTGCTCAACTACATGGAAACTGAACAACCTGCTCCTGAATGACTACTGGGTACATAACGAAATGAAGGCAGAAATAAAGATGTTCTTTGAAACCAATGAGAACAAAGATACCACATACCAGAATCTCTGGGACACATTTAAAGCAGTGTGTAGAGGGAAATTTATAGCACTAAATGCCCACAAGAGAAAGCAGGAAAGATCAAAAATTGACACTCTAACATCACAATTAAAAGAACTAGAGAAGCAAAAGCAAACACATTCAAAAGCTAGCAGAAGGCAAGAAATAACTAAGATCAGAGCAGAACTGAAGGAAATCGAGACACAAAAAACCCTCCAAAAAATCAATGCATCCAGGAGTTGGTTTTTTGAAAAGATCAACAAAATTGATAGACCACTAGCAAGACTAATAAAGAAGAAAAGAGAGAAGAAACAAATAGATGCAATTAAAAATGATAAAGGGGATATCACCACTGACCCCACAGAAATACAAACTACCATCAGAGAATACTGTAAACACCTCTACGCAAATAAACTAGAAAATCTAGGAGAAATGGAAAATTTCCTGGACACTTACACTCTTCCAAGACTAAACCAGGAAGAAGTTGAATCCCTGAATAGACCAATAGCAGGCTCTGAAATTGAGGCAATAATTAATAGCCTACCAACCAAGAAAAGTCCAGGACCAGATGGATTCACAGCTGAATTCTACCAGAGGTACAAGGAGGAGCTGGTACCATTCCTTCTGAAACTATTCCAATCAATAGAAAAAGAGGGAATCCTCCCTAACTCATTTTATGAGGCCAACATCATCCTGATACCAAAGCCTGGCAGAGACACAACAAAAAAAGAGAATTTTAGACCAATATCCCTGATGAACATCGATGCAAAAATCCTCAATAAAATACTGGTAAACCGGATTCAGCAACACATCAAAAAGCTTATCCACCATGATCAAGTGGGCTTCATCCCTGGGATGCAAGGCTGGTTCAACATTCGCAAATCAATGAACATAATCCAGCATATCAACAGAACCAAAGACAAGAACCACATGATTATCTCAATAGATGCAGAAAAGGCTTTTGACAAAATTCAACAGCCCTTCATGCTACAAACGCTCAATAAATTCAGTATTGATGGAACGTACCTCAAAATAATAAGAGCTATTTATGACAAACCCACAGCCAATATCATACTGAATGGGCAAAAACTGGAAAAATTCCCTTTGAAAACTGGCACAAGACAGGGATGCCCTCTCTCACCACTCCTATTCAACATAGTGTTGGAAGTTCTGGCTGGGGCAATCAGGAAAGAGAAAGAAATCAAAGGTATTCAGTTAGGAAAAGAAGAAGTCAAATTGTCCCTCTTTGCAGATGACATGATTGTCTATTTAGAAAACCCCATTGTCTCAGCCGAAAATCCCCTTAAGCTGATAAGCAACTTCAGCAAAGTGTCAGGATACAAAATTAATGTGCAAAAATCACAAGCATTCTTATACACCAGTAACAGACAAACAGAGAGCCAAGTCATGAGTGAACTTCCATTCACAATTGCTTCAAAGAGAATAAAATACCTAGGAATCCAACTTAGAAGGGATGTAAAGGACATCTTCATGGAAAACTACAAACCACTGCTCAGTGAAATAAAAGAGGACACAAACAAATGGGAGAACATACCAAGCTCATGGAGAGGAAGAATCAATATCGTGAAAATGGCCATACTGCCCAAGGTAATTTATAGATTCAATGCCATCCCCATCAAGCTACCAATGAGTTTCTTCACAGAATTGGAAAAACTGCTTTAAAGTTCATATGGAACCAAAAAAAAAGCCCGCATTGCCAACACAATCCTAAGTCAAAAGAACAGAGCTGGAGGCATCACGCTACCTGACTTCAAACTATACTACAAGGCAAAAAAAACAGCATGGTACTCTTACCAAAACAGAGATATAGACCCATGGAACAGAACAGAGTCCTCAGAAATAATACCACACATCTACAGCCATCTGATCTTTGACAAACCTGAGAAAAACAAGAAATGGGGAAAGGATTCCCTATTTAATAAATGGTGCTGGGAAAATTGGCTAGCCATAAGTAGAAAGATGAAACTGAATCCTTTCCTTACTACTTATACAAAAATTAATTCAAGATGGATTAGAGACTTAAATGTTAGACCTAATACCATAAAAACCCTAGAAGAAAACCTAGGTATTACCATTCGGGACATAGGCATGGGCAAAAACTTCATGTCTAAAACACCAAAAGCAACGGCAGCAAAAGCCAAAATTGACAAATGGGATCTCCTTAAATTAAAGAGCTTCTGCACAGCAAAAGAAATTACCATCAGAGTGAACAGGCAACCTACAGAATGGGAGAAAATTTTTGCAATCTACTCATCTGACAAAGGGCTAATATCCAGAACCTACAAAGAACTCAAACAAATTTACAAGAAAAAAACAAACAACCCCATCAAAAAGTGGGCAAAGGATATGAACAGACATTTCTCAAAAGAAGACATTCATACAGCCAACAGACACATGAAAAAATGCTCATCATCACTGGTCATCAGAGAAATGCAAATCAAAACCACAATGAGGTACCATCTCACACCAGTTAGAATGGCAATCATTAAAAAGTCAGGAAACAACAGGTGCTGGAGAGGATGTGGAGAAATAGGAACACTTTCACACTGTTGGTGGGACTGTAAACTAGTTCAACCATTATGGAAAACAGTATGGCGATTCCTCAAGGATCTAGAACTAGATGTACCATATGTCCCAGCCATCCCATTACTGGGTATATACCCAAAGGATTATAAATCATGCTACTATAAAGACACATGCACACGTATGTTTATTGCGGCACTATTCACAATAGCAAAGACTTGGAATCAACCCAAATGTCCATCAGTGACAGACTGGATTAAGAAAATGTGGCACATATACACCATGGAATACTATGCAGCCATCAAAAAGGATGAGTTTGTGTCCTTTGTAGGGGCACGGGTGCAGCTGGAAACCATCATTCTTAGCAAACTATCACAAGAACAGAAAACCAAACACCTCATGTTCTCACTCATAGGTGGGAACTGAACAATGAGATCACTTGGACTCGGGAAGGGGAACATCACACACCGGGGCCTATCATGGGGAGGGGGCAGGGGGGAGGGATTGCATTGGGAGTTATACCTGATGTAAATGACGAGTTGATGGGTGCAGCACACCAACATGGCACAAGTATACATATGTAACAAACCTGCACGTTATGCACATGTAACCTTGAACTTAAAGTAAAATAAAAATAATAATAAATTAATTAATTTTTTTTTAAAAAAGACATTATCTCCTTTTTTATGGCTACAGAATATTCCATGGTGTATATGTACCACATTTTCTTTTTCTTTTTTTTTTTAAATTAATTTATTATTATTATACTTTAAGTTGTAGGGTACATGTGCATAACGTGCAGGTTTGTTACATATGTATACGTGTGCCATGTTGGTGTGCTGCACCCATCAACTCATCATTTACATCAGGTATAACTCCCAATGCAATCCCTCCCCCCTCCCCCCTCCCCATGATAGGCCCGGGTGTGTGATGTTCCCCTTCCCGAGTCCAAGTGATCTCATTGTTCAGTTCCCACCTATGAGTGAGAACATGAGGTGTTTGGTTTTCTGTTCTTGTGATAGTTTGCTAAGAATGATGGTTTCCAGCTGCACCCGTGCCCCTACAAAGGACACAAACTCATCCTTTTTGATGGCTGCATAGTATTCCATGTTGTATATGTGCCACATTTTCTTAATCCAGTCTGTCACTGATGGACATTTGGGTTGATTCCAAGTCTTTGCTATTGTGAATAGTGCCGCAATAAACATACGTGTGCATGTGTCTTTATAGTAGCATGATTTATAATCCTTTGGGTATATACCCAGTAATGGGATGGCTGGGACATATGGTACATCTAGTTCTAGATCCTTGAGGAATCGCCATACTGTTTTCCATAATGGTTGAACTAGTTTACAGTCCCACCAACAGTGTGAAAGTGTTCCTATTTCTCCACATCCTCTCCAGCACCTGTTGTTTCCTGACTTTTTAATGATTGCCATTCTAACTGGTGTGAGATGGTACCTCATTGTGGTTTTGATTTGCATTTCTCTGATGGCCAGTGATGATGAGCATTTTTTCATGTGTCTGTTGGCTGTATGAATGTCTTCTTTTGAGAAATGTCTGTTCATATCCTTTGCCCACTTTTTGATGGGGTTGTTTGTTTTTTTCTTGTAAATTTGTTTGAGTTCTTTGTAGGTTCTGGATATTAGCCCTTTGTCAGATGAGTAGATTGCAAAAATTTTCTCCCATTCTGTAGGTTGCCTGTTCACTCTGATGGTAATTTCTTTTGCTGTGCAGAAGCTCTTTAATTTAAGGAGATCCCATTTGTCAATTTTGGCTTTTGCTGCCATTGCTTTTGGTGTTTTAGACATGAAGTCTTTGCCCATGCCTATGTCCCGAATGGTAATACCTAGGTTTTCTTCTAGGGTTTTTATGGTATTAGGTCTAACATTTGAGTCTCTAATCCATCTTGAATTAATTTTTGTATAAGGAGTAAGGAAAGGATCCAATTTCAGCTTTCTACTTATGGCTAGCCAATTTTCCCAGCACCATTTATTAAATAGGGAATCCTTTCTCCATTTCTTGTTTCTCTCAGGTTTGTCAAAGATCAGATGGCTGTAGATGTGTGGTATTATTTCTGAGGACTCTGTTCTGTTCCATGGGTCTATATCTCTGTTTTGGTAAGAGTACCATGCTGTTTTGGTTACTGTAGCCTTGTAGTATACTTTGAAGTCAGGTAGCGTGATGCCTCCAGCTTTGTTCTTTTGACTTAGGATTGTCTTGGAGATGCGGGCTCTTTTTTGGTTCCATATGAACTTTAAAGCAGTTTTTTCCAATTCTATGAAGAAACTCATTGGTAGCTTGATGGGGATGGCATTGAATCTATAAATTACCTTGGGCAGTATGGCCATTTTCACGATATTGATTCTTCCTATCCATGAGCTTGGTATGTTCTTCCATTTCTTTGTGTCCTCTTTTATTTCACTGAGCAGTGCTTTGTAGTTCTCCTTGAAGAGGTCCTTTACATCCCTTCTAAGTTGGATTCCTAGGTATTTTATTCTCTTTGAAGCTATTGTGAATGGAAGTTCATTCCTGATTTGGCTCTCTGTTTGTCTGTTACTGGTGTATAAGAATGCTTGTGATTTTTGCACATTAATTTTGTATCCTGAGACTTTGCTGAAGTTGCTTATCAGCTTAAGGAGATTTTCGACTTAGACAATGGGGTTTTCTAAATATACAATCATGTCATCTGCAAACAGGTACAGTTTGACTCCTCCTTTTCCTAACTGAATACCCTTGATTTCTTTCTCTTCCCTGATTGCCCTAGCCAGAACTTCCAATACTATGTTGAATAGGAGTGGTGAGAGAGGGCATCCCTGTCTTGTGCCAGTTTTCAAAGGGAATTTTTCCAGTTTTTGCCCATTCAGTATGATATTGGCTGTGGGTTTGTCATAAATAGCTCTTATTATTTTGAGGTATGTTCCATCAATACCGAATTTATTGAGCGTTTGTAGCATGAAGGGCTGTTGAATTTTGTCAAAAGCCTTTTCTGCATCTATTGAGATAATCATGTGGTTCTTGTCTTTGGTTCTGTTTATATGCTGGATTATGTTCATTGATTTGCGAATGTTGAACCAGCCTTGCATCCCAGGGATGAAGCCCACTTGATCATGGTGGATAAGCTTTTTGATGTGTTGCTGAATCCGGTTTGCCAGTATTTTATTGAGGATTTTTGCATCGATGTTCATCAGGGATATTGGTCTAAAATTCTCTTTTTTTGTTGTGTCTCTGCCAGGCTTTGGTATCAGGATGATGTTGGCCTCATAAAATGAGTTAGGGAGGATTCCCTCTTTTTCTATTGATTGGAATAGTTTCAGAAGGAATGGTACCAACTCCTCCTTGTACCTCTGGTAGAATTCAGCTGTGAATCCATCTGGTCCTGGACTTTTTTTGGTTGGTAGGCTATTAATTATTGCCTCAATTTCAGAGCCTTCTATTGATCTATTCAGAGATTTAACTTCTTCCTGGTTTAGTCTTGGAAGAGTGTAAGTGTCCAGGAAATTATCCATTTCTTCTAGATTTTCCAGTTTATTTGCATAGAGGTGTTTATAGTATTCTCTGATGGTAGTTTGTATTTCTGTGGGGTCGGTGGTGATATCCCCTTTATCATTTTTAATTGCGTCGATTTGATTCTTCTCTCTTTTCTTCTTTATTAGTCTTGCTAGTGGTCTGTCAATTTTGTTGATCTTTTCAAAAAACCAACTCCTGGATTCATTGATTTTTTGGAGGGTTTTTTGTGTCTCGATCTCCTTCAGTTCTGCTCTGATCTTAGTTATTTCTTGCCTTCTGCTAGCTTTTGAATGTGTTTGCTCTTGCTTCTCTAGTTCTTTTAATTGTGATGTTAGAGTGTCAATTTTAGATCTTTCCTGCTTTCTCTTGTGGGCATTTAGTGCTATAAATTTCCCTCTACACACTGCTTTAAATGTGTCCCAGAGATTCTGGTATGTTGTATCTTTGTTCTCATTGGTTTCAAAGAACATCTTTATTTCTGCCTTCATTTCATTATGTACCCAGTAGTCATTCAGGAGCAGGTTGTTCAGTTTCCATGTAGTTAAGTGGTTTTGATTGATTTTCTTAGTCCTGAGTTCTAGTTTGATTGCACTGTGGTCTGAGAGACAGGTTGTTATAATTTCTGTTCTTGTACATTTGCTGAGGAGTGCTTTACTTCCAATTACGTGGTCGATTTTGGAGTAAGTACGATGTGGTGCTGAGAAGAATGTATATTCTGTTGATTTGGGGTGGAGAGTTCTATAGATGTCTATTAGGTCTGCTTGCTGCAGAGATGAGTTCAATTCCTGGATATCCTTGTTAACTTTCTGTCTCGTTGATCTGTCTAATGTTGAGAGTGGAGTGTTGAAGTCTCCATTATTATTGTATGGGAGTCTAAGTCTCTTTGTAAGTCTCTAAGGACTTGCTTTCTGAATCTGGGTGCTCCTGTTTTGGGTGCATATATATTTAGGATAGTTAGCTCTTCCTGTTGAATTGATCCCTTTACCATTATGTAATGGCCTTCTTTGTCTCTTTTGATCTTTGATGGTTTAAAGTCTGTTTTATCAGAGACTAGTATTTTAACCCCCGCTTTTTTTTGTTCTCCATTTGCTTGGTAAATCTTCCTCCATCCCTTTATTTTGAGTCTATGTATGTCTCTGCGTGTGAGATGGGTCTCCTGAATACAGCAGACTGATGGGTCTTGACTCTTTATCCAGTTTGCCAGTCTGTGTCTTTTAATTGGACCATTTAGTCCATTTACATTTAAGGTTAAGATTGTTATGTGTGAACTTGATCCTGCCATTATGATATTAACTGGTTATTTTGCTCGTTAGTTGATGCAGTTTCTTCCTAGCCTCGAAGGTCTTTACATTTTGGCATGTTTTTGCAATGGCTGGTACCGGTTGTTCCTTTCCATGTTTAGTGCTTCCTTCAGGGTCTCTTGTAAGGCAGGCCTAGTGGTGACAAAATCTCTAAGCATTTGCTTATCTGTAAAGGATTTTATTTCTCCTTCACTTATGAAACTTAGTTTGTCTGGATATGAAATTCTGGGTTTAAAATTCTTTTCTTTAAGAATGTTGAATATTGGCCCCCACTCTCTTCTGGCTTGTAGAGTTTCTGCCGAGAGATCTGCTGTTAGTCTGATGGGCTTCCCTTTGTGGGTAACCCAACCTTTCTCTCTGGCTGCCCTTAAGATTTTTTCCTTCATTTCAACTTTGGTGAATCTGGCAATTATGTGTCTTGGAGTTGCTCTTCTCAAGGAGCATCTTTGTGGCGTTCTCTGTATTTCCTGGATTTGAATGTTGGCCTGCCCTACTAGGTTGGGGAAGTTCTCCTGGATGATATCCTGAAGAGTGTTTTCCAACTTGGTTCCATTTTCCCCCTCACTTTCAGGCACCCCAATCAGATGTAGATTTGGTCTTTTTACGTAATCCCATACTTCTTGCAGGCTTTGTTCATTTCTTTTTCTTCTTTTTTCTTTTGGTTTCTCTTCTCGCTTCATTTCATTCATTTGATCCTCAATCGCTGACACTCTTTCTTCCAGTTGATCGAGTCGGTTACTGAAGCTTGTGCATTTGTCACGTATTTCTCGTGTCATGGTTTTCATCTCTTTCATTTCGTTTATGACCTTCTCTGCATGAATTACTCTAGCCATCAATTCTTCCACTTTTTTTTCAAGATTTTTAGTTTCTTTGCACTGGGTACGTAATTCCTCCTTTAGCTCTGAGAAATTTGATGGACTGAAGCCTTCTTCTCTCATCTCGTCAAAGTCATTCTCCGTCCAGCTTTGATCCGTTGCTGGCGATGAGCTGCGCTCCTTTGCCGGGGGAGATACGCTCTTATTTTTTGAATTTCCAGCTTTTCTGCCCTGCTTTTTCCCCATCTTTGTGGTTTTATCTGCCTCTGGTCTTTGATGATGTTGATGTACTGATGGGGTTTTGGTGTAAGTGTCCTTCCTGTTTGATAGTTTTCCTTCTAAGAGTCAGGACCCTCAGCTGTAGGTCTGTTGGAGATTGCTTGAGGTCCACTCCAGACCCTGTTTGCCTGGGTATCAGCAGCAGAGGCTGCAGAAGATAGAATATTTCTGAACAGCAATTGTACCTGTCTGATTCTTGCTTTGGAGGCTTCCTCTCAGGGGTGTACTCCACCCTGTGAGGTGTGGGGTGTCAGACTGCCCCTAGTGGGGGATGTCTCCCAGTTAGGCTACTCAGGGGTCAGGGACCCACTTGAGCAGGGAGTCTGTCCCTTCTCAGATCTCAACCTCCGTGTTGGGAGATCCACTGCTCTCTTCAAAGCTGTCAGACAGAGTCGTTTGCGTCTGCAGAGGTTTCGGCTGTGTTTGTTATTGCCCTGTCCCCAGAGGTGGAGTCTACAGAGACAGGCAGGTTTCCTTGAGCTGCTGTGAGCTCCACCCAGTTCGAGCTTCCCAGCAGCTTTGTTTACCTACTTAAGCCTCAGCAATGGCGGGCGCCCCTCCCCCAGCCTCACTGCTGCCTTGCTGGTAGATCACAGACTGCCGTGCTAGCAATGAGGGAGGCTCCGTGGGTGTGGGACCCTCCCGGCCAGGTGTGGGATATCATCTCCTGGTGTGCCTGTTTGCTTAAAGCACAGTATTGGGGTGGGAGTTACCCGATTTTCCAGGTGTTGTGTGTCTCAGTTCCCCTGGCTAGGAAAAGGGATTCCCTTCCCCCTTGCATTTCCCAGGTGAGGCAATGCCTCGCCCTGCTTCAGCTCTCGCTGGTCGGGCTGCAGCAGCTGGCCAGCACCGATCGTCCGGCACTCCCCAGTGAGATGAACCCAGTACCTCAGTTGAAAATGCAGAAATCACCGGTCTTCTGTGTCGCTCGCGCTGGGAGTTGGAGACTGGAGCTGTTCCTATTCGGCCATCTTGCTCCGCCCTGTACCACATTTTCTTTATCCAGTCTGTCATTGATTGGCATTTAGGTTGATTCCATTCCTTTGCCATTGTGAACAGTGCTGGAATGAACATTCATGTGCATATGTCTTTGTGGTAGAATGATGTATATTACTGTGGGTATATACTGAGTAATGGTATTGCCAGGATTGTCGGGTTGAATGGTAGTTCTGCTTTTAGCTCTTTGAGGAATCACCATACTGCTTTCCACAATGTTTGAACTAATTTACCCTCCCACCAACAATGTAAAAGGGTTCCCTTTTCTCTACAACTTCACCAGATTCTGTTATTTTTTTACTTTTTAGTAATAGCCATTGTGACTGTTGTGAGATGGTATCTCATTGTGGTTTTGACTTGCATTTTTCTAATGATCAGTGATATTGAGCTATTTTTCATATGCTTGTTGGTGCATGTACTTCTTTTGAGAAGTGTCTGTTCATGTTCTTTGCCAACTTTTTAATGGGGTTGAAAAAAACAAGGAATGGGAAAAAGACTTCCTATTCAATAAATGGTGCTGAGATAACTGGCTAACCATATGCAGAAGATTGAAGTTGGACCCCTTCCTTGTGCTGTATACACAAATCAACTCAAGATAAAGACTTAAATGTAAAACCCCAAACTATGAAAATCCTGGAAAACAACGTAGGCAATACCATCCTGGACATAAGAACAGGCAAAGGTTTCATGACAAAGACAGCTAAAGCAACTGCAACAAAAGGAAAAACTGACAAATTGGATCTAATTAAAGAGCTTCTGCATAGCAAAAGAAACTACCAACAGAATAAATAGACAACCTATAGAATGGGAAAAAAATTATTACAAACTATGTATCTGACAGAGGTCTAATATTCAGCACCTATAAGAAACTTAAACAAATTTACAAGTTGTTTTTTCTGTTAGTGATGGAACATGCTTGATGACATAATAAGGGTCAAATAATTTCTAGTCTTATTCTTAGGCAGCTTCTGCATGAGCTGATGAATAATCACTGTCTAGAGTTATTTACGCTTAAGGGGTGGGATATCACAATAAATTGCACCTTCTGCTTCTTCTAAACCGTAACTTATTGATAGCGTCACTTGAACTGCTTGATTTGAAGAAGCTGCTCCATTATTTGATTCTGTCATACCAGCAGTGATTTCACCCACTGGTTTCATATCAAGTTGTTTTACTATCTCTTCAGCTTCCACAGCCTATCCTGAAGAATCTGATCTTGATGTTACATTTTTATTTCCCAGTGAAGAAATAGTTGAAGACAGGAGAAAATATAGTCTCCAGCAATGTAGTCCTTGGGGGACTGCCAGAGGAAGGAGTATCTTCTACTGCTACATTTTGTTTTATGTATTAACTTATCATTTCATAACTACCAGCTTTCAAGATATTTGTTAGGCTTTTCTCCTGTTCTAGATGTTGATGTGATCAAATTATTATCTACATCATATCCAATTCTACTCTATTTTGAAAGATTATCTCTCTCTTGCTCTCTTGGGTGAAGAGAAAGGCAGTTCCATTTTTTGGTGGTTTTTCTCCTCCTGAAGGCAGGGTATTGAAAACCTGTAAGTATTTCCCATTTTCTGTCAGTACATTGTATTTAGATTTGATTTGATTGCTGAGAACCTTTGTATGTTCTTAGCCTCATCACTGATGGGTGCCTCATATAAAACTTAACTGTGGCAACAAAGAAGTGTCCTCAGGCCCTGATGATGACCCTGACTGCTCAATATGTGTATCTTTTCTGCTTAGCCTGCAGCAGCAACAGAACCAGCTCCCTCAGCCAGTTTTGATTTCTTACCTACTGCCCTGCTGCACTGTATGAACAGGGACCTGAATGCAAAGCCAGCCAATTTCTTTTGACCACTTTTTCCCCAATGTATGGGTATGTATTGCAAGGCCTAAAGTTCCATGTGCTGTCTTGACATCTTTGAGCCTCATAGGACCTCAAAAGCCTAGCCAGAATTTCTTTTACTCTTACCCTATATGTTCCTCCACCTCAGAAGGAAAGCCTCTCCACCAAGCTAATTTCCCTATCAGCCAGAACAGCTATACTCTTCCCAGTCCTCAGCCTAAAGGGCTTCATTTCCTTGCCAGGCTGCAGATTATTCATACAAACCAATAGCATCTACCTATAAAACTTGTAGTTACCTCAGCCTGTTTTTACCACAAAGCCTGCCTCCAAAGGCCGTGCTAATTCACTCTTTTTCTGAGTGCAACCTCCATGTGGACCTGAATGGCGTGCTATGTCCTCCTTCAGAATTGTATGTTTGATTGATAAACTTCACTTTGATTCCATCTGTCCAGTTTCATGTGTTGTGTGTTTGGCTATCTCTTACTATTTAGGGTGTTGGATCCCTCTCTCACCAACAGAGCGAATAGGAGACTAAAGCCAGGGTTAAATTTCCCTGTTTCTTTGTAAATCTCATAATTTTTTTGTGTGAGAAACTGTACATTTTATACAATATATTGCAGCAACTCTGGGTATTGGTTCCTCCTCCCCCCAACTTCAGGCCTATTATTGTTATTTGCTTTATGATTTGTATAGTGACTGGTTGGATTATTTAGCTGAAGTCTACTTCCCCTCTTCCAAAGTGTGAAACCCCTGATGTTCCCCTCAGAGAGTAAAGGCTTGGGTATGCCCACAGTCACCGTGGGATGACAGTGTATTAGCAGGGTTCCTGAGGGGAGCAAGGATCACCTGGTGATCAGGCAGGCCCTGAAGACAAAAACTCCTTATCTGAGGAATTTCAAAGTAATTATAATCTAAAGCACCTGGTCCCAAGCCTTATTTCAACTTAAAATTTCTAATTAACTATAATTTCTATACATCTCTGGAATGCATGCATGCTGAAACTCATTGTACAACCCTTAGTGACATTAAGGCATCAAAATGTATAAAAAAGTAATCATTTATTGTGCACATTACCCTTTAGCTCCCACTTTAAGGTCCATAAATACCCCTAAGGAAAAATCCACCACAGTATGCTCAGTCCTTTCCTGCTGAGGCACCCCATTGCACTCTTCTACAGTGTTCTTTCTTTCTAATAAAACTTTCTTTTTCAAGCCTATACTGTTGTCAGTAAATTCTTCTTACCAACCAAGGAGTGGACCACTTCCCGATGCTGGGGCTCCGACACCTTACCCTGCAGTTCCTATGTCTGGTTTCCTGACCACACTCACCTGTTAATCTTCACTAATTGCTGGGTAGGTCATAAATTGCTTAACAGATTGATCCAATTACATTCAGCCTCCTTGAAGTTAGAGCAAGATGGCCAACCAGAAGCAGCCAGGTGGAAGAGTTGCCACTCAGAGACCAAGACAACTGGTGCATTCCTAAGAATTCTTCAGAGAGAAGGCACTGAAAGTGGACAAAGGAAAGACACAGAAGCTGGGCTGAAGGAGGAGGAAGCTGGGAAGCTTGCATGGGGTTGCTACACACTGGGACTCATTCCTGGACCCCTTTGTCTCTGGGAAATGGGTGAATTGAACTGGAAAGGAGTAACCCATTTTTGCCATGGGCCTCTGCTATCCAGGCAGAAGGTGACCCCCAAACCACCACAGACACTTGAGTTGGGAAGGAGAGCTTCTTAGAGAAGTGGTAGGTGCAGCACACCAGCTGGTGTGGAGCCCAGATAGTTTGGTGCAGGAGCATCTGTAGCTGAGCTCAGCTAGGGATGACCATCCCCCTAGGCTTGATTTCATCCCGTAGGAGACTTTAGCCCTCAGGGAACTGTCGAACCTGAACTCTGCAGGGTTGTCTTGCCCAACAGACAGGAACAGTCCAACCTGAGCAGCGCTTGGTCTGCTGGCCTCTCCCGAAGCCACAGCCTGACCACATCTGCTTGCAGTGCAGCCTCAGGTGACTTGGGGGCCCATAACATAGCACCTGTGCTGGCAGACTGCACCTGACTAGTGACAAACTCCAGCAGGGCAGCCTGCAGGACCACATACCAGCCTGCCCACACCCTCCCCACACTGCAGCTTCCCCTGGGCCTACAGCAACCCCACACATCACTTTGCTAGTGCTTGTGCGCATGGGTGGATCTTGCCATCCCTACCCTGCAGTATCCATGTGCACATGCACACTGCCCTACCACTACTGCTGGTGGGAATGCACTTCATGCCCCTCCCCCACTGTGCAGCCATTGCAGCTGGAGCCTTGGTGGGCAGACAGTAAACCCCACCCTGCCAGCACCTTGCCTCTGCCCCATTCTTGTGTCAACACTGTCACCAGGGTAAAACTAGACACGGTGGACCATCCCCCCAACCCTGAGTGGTCAACCTTGCCAACATAAGTGCACACAGACCCTTGCCTGTCAGCAGCCTGCCCCTGTGCTAATACCACCACCAGTGAAATTGTGAGCATAGTCTCCAATGAAGGACCCCAGCACACCTGAGCTGTGCTGCCTCCACTGCTGCTATAAACACCTCCACAAAGGCAGGCACCTGGCACTCACTAGCACCCTGCTGAAAACCAACCAGCGTGCACCCCACCACACTTCTGCTGCCACTGGCATATGAGAACAAGAATGAATCCGGCCACCACTACTCTATGAAACACTTTGGCTGCCTTTACTCATCAGAGTGTAGTGACCAGCAGTCTGGGAGCATCTTGCCCACGCCCTGCCCCACACACACTGCAACAAGTACAGTAGTTTCCTAACATCAAGGATCCTGAGAACAAAATAAGGACCAGATACAAGTCCTCCACTGTTCAAGCATGTGGTCCAGGAGTTGGGAGTTGAGCCTTGACCCCCTAAATCTTCCAGAAACAGTCAGTTGACTGAACCTATCTTATACCAAAATCAAACCCTGAAAATCATCAAATAGGATAAAGGAAAAGAAAAAAAAAAAAACATTCAAAGGACAGAAACTTCCAGACTGCAGGAACACCAGCCCACAAAGATGAGAAAGAACAAGCGTAAGAACTCTTGACAATTCAAAAAGCCAGAATGGCTTCTTTCCTCCAAAGGACTACAGTAGTTCTCCAGCAAGGATTCAGAACTGGGCTAAGATGGCTAAAATGACAGAAATAGAATTCAGAATATGGATAGGAAAAAAGATCACGGAGATGCAGGAGTATGCTGAAACCCAAACCAAGGATGCTAAGAATCGTGATAAAATCCAGAAGCTAACAGAAAAATATAGCCCATATAGAAAAGAATGGAACCAACACGATAGGGTTGGAAAACATAGTACAAGAAGTTTGTAATGTAATCTTAAGTATTAATAGCAGAATAGGCCAGGTGCAGTGACTCACACCTAGAATCCCAGCACTTTGGGAGGCCAAGTTGGGTGGATCACTGGAGGTCAGGAGTTTGAGACCAGCCTGGGCAACATGGGGAAACCCCATCTCTACTAAAAACACAAAAATTAGCCAGGCATGGTGGTGGGCACCTGTAATCCCAGCTACTTGGGAAGCTGAGGCTGGAGAATCGCTTGAATCTGGGAGGCGGAGATTGCAGTGAGCCAAGATCATGCCATTGCTCTCCAGCCTGGGTGACAATAGCGAAACTCTGTCTCAATAAATAAATAAATAAAATAAAAATAGCAGAATAAACCAAGCTGAGGAAAGAATCTCAGAGCTTGAAGACAAGCTTTCTGAAATAACATAGTCAGATAGCAATAGAGAAAAAAGAATGAAAAGCAACGAATTAAACCTCTGAGAAATATGGAATTATGTAAAGAGACCAAATCTACAACTTATTGATGTCCCCAAAAGAGATGAGAAGAATGAAAGCAACTTGAAAAACATATTTCAGGATATTATCCGTGAGAATTTCCTCAATCTAGCTAGAGAGGCCAATATTCAAATTCATGAAATACAGAGAACCCCACTAAAATACTTTACTAGAAGATCATCCCCAAAACCTGTAATCTTCAGATTCTCCAAGGTCAAAATGAAAGAAAAAATGCTAAAGGCAGCTAGAGAGAGAGGTCATATCACCTACAAAGGGAAGCCCATCCGATTAACAGAAGACCAATAAGCAGAAATCCTACAGGTCAGAAGAGACTGAGGGCCAATAGTCAACATTCCTAAAGAAAAGAAATTTCAACCAAGAATTTCCTACCTGGCCAAACTTTCATAAGTGAAGGAGAAATAAGATCCTTTACAGACAAGAAAATACTTAGGGAATTTCTTACACCAGACCTGCCTTATAAGAGCTTCTAAAGGAAGCACTAATTATGGAAAGAAAGGATTGCTAGCAGTCACTACAAAAACATACTTACATGTGTAGACCAGTGACACTATAGAGCAACCACACAAACAAGCCTGCGTGACAACCAGCTAACATGATGACAGGATCAAATCTGCACATATCAATACTAACCTTTAATATAAATGGGCTAAATGGCCCAGTTGGAAAGGCACAGAGTGGTAAACTGGATAAAAAGCAAGACCCAATAGTATGCTGTCTTCAAGACACTCATCTCATATGCAATGACACCCATAGGCTCAAAATAAAAAAGAGATGGAGAAAAATCTACCAAGCAAATGGTAAACAGCAAAAAGCAAAGTCGTAATCCTAATTTCAAACAAAACAGACTTTAAACCAACAAAGATCAAAAAACACAAAGAAGGGCATTACATAATAATAAAGGGTTCAGTTCAACAAGAAAACCTAACTATCCTAAATATATATGCAACCAGCATAGGAGCACCCAGTTTCATAAAGCAAGTTCTGAAAGATCTTCAAAGGGACTTAGACTCCTATACAATAATAGTGGGAGGCTTCAATGCCCCAATGACAGTATTAGACAGATTATCTAGGCACAACATTAGCAAAGATATTCAGAACCTAAATTCATCACTGGATCAAATGGACCTACTAGACCTTTACAGAACTCTCCACTCCAAAACAACAGAATATACATTCTTCTCATTGTCACACAGCACGTACTCTAAAATCAACTATGTCATCAAACATAAAACACTCCTTAGCAAATGCAACATAACTGAAATGATAATAACCACTCTCTTGAACCACAGCACAAAAAGTTAGAAATCAAGGCTAAGAAAATTGTTCAAAACCATACAATTACATGGAAATTAAATAAACTCCTTCTGCATGACTTTTATGTAAGTAATGAAATTAAGGCAGAAATCAAGATGTTATTTGAAATAAATGAGGATAAAGATACAATATACCAGAATCTCTGGAACACAGCTACAGCAGATATACAAGGGAAATTTATAGCACTAAATGCCCACATAAAGAAAGTTAGAAAGATCTCAATTTAACGACTTAGCATCACAGCTAAAAGAAGAAGCAAACGAAGAGCAAACCAACTCCAAAGTTAGCAGAAGACAAGAAGTAACCAAAATCAGAGCTGAAATGAAGCAGATTGAGGCATTCAACCATTCAAAAGATGAATGAATCCAGGAGTTGTCTTTTTGAAAAAAAAAGTAATAAAATAGACCACTAGCTAGACTGATAAAGAAAAGAGAAAAGATACAAATAAACACAATTAGAAATGACAAAGGGGATATCACCACTTACCTCACAGAAATAGAAATAACCATCAGAGAATATTATGAACACCTCTATGCACACAAAATAGAAAACCTAGAAGAAATGGATAAATTCCTGTACAAATACACCCTCCCAGAAAGGAACTAGGAAGAAATTGAATCCCTGAATAGATCAATAACAGGTTGTGGAATTAAATCAGTGATAATTAGCCTACCAAACAAATAAAGTAAAAAGATGAGAACTAGATGGAATCACAGCTGAATTCTACCAGATGTACAAAGAAGAGCTGGTACCATTCCTACTGAAACTATTCCAAAACTTTGAGGAGGAGGGACTCCTCAACTCTTCCTGTAGGGTCAGCATTACCCTAATACCAAAACTTGGCAGAGACAAAACAAAAAAGGAAACTTCTTGCCAATATTCTTGATGAACATAGATGCAAAAATCCTCAACAAAATACTGACAAAGTAAATCCAGCAGCACATCAAGAATCTTACCCACAAAAATCAAGTAGGCTTTATCTATGGGATGCAAGAGTGTTTCAACATACACAAATCAATAAATAAGATTCATCATATAGATATAACTAAAGACAAATACCACATGATCATCTCAATAGATACAGGAAAGGTTTTCAATACAATTCAACATTTCTTTCAAATCAAAACCACAATGAGATACCATCTCATGTCAATCAGAATGGTGATTATTAAAAAGTCAAGAAACAACAGATGCTGGTGAGGATATGGAGAAAAAGGAACATTTTTATACTGTTGGTGAGAATGTAAATTAGTTCAACCATTGTGGAAGATAATGTGGCAATTTCTCAAAGATCTAGAAGCAAAAATTCCATTTGACCCAGCCATCCCATTACTGGGTATATAACCAACGGAATATAAATCATTCTATTATAAAGATACATGCACACGAATGTTTATTGCAGCACTACTCACAATAGTGAAGAGCTGGAATCAACCCAAATGCCCATCAATGATAGACTGGATAAAGAAAATATGGCACATATACACCATGAAATACTATGCAGCCATTAAAAGGAATGAGATCATGTCCTTTGCAGGGATATGGATGGAGCGGATATGGATGGAGCTGGAAGCTGTTATCCTCAGCAAACTAACACAGGAACAGAAAACCAAACACTGCATGTTCTCACTTATGTGTGGGAGCTGAATGATGAGAACACATGGACTCATGTGGGGGGACAACATACACTGAGGCCTGGCGGGTTGTGGGTGCATGGGTAGGCAGAGCATCAAGAATAATAGCTAATGGAGGCTGGGCTTAATAGCTAGGTGATGGAATGATCTGTGCAGCAAACCATCATGGAACATGTTTACCTATGTAACAAACCTGGACATCCTGCACATATACCCCAGAACTTAAAATAAAAGTTGAAGAAAAATTCAACATTTCTTCATGTTGATAATTCTCAACTAACTAGGTATTGAAGGAACATACTTCAAAATAATAAGAGCCACCTATGACAAACCCACAGCCAACATCATACTGAATGGGAAAAATCTGGAAGCATTCCCCTTGAAAATTGTCACAAGAAAACAATGACCTCTCTCATGACTTCTATTCAACATAGTACTGGAAGTCCTGGCCAGAGCAATCAGGAAAAGAATAAAGAGCATCCAAATAGAAAGAGAAGAAGTCAAATTCTCCCTGTTTGCAGATGACAAGATTCTCTACTAAATCTCTACCTATTAGCTCTTTAAGCTAAGAAACACTTTTGGTGAAGTCTCATAATACAAAATCAGTGTATAAAAATTACTAGCATTTCTAAAAACCAACAAAACCCAAGCCAAGAGCCAAATCAGGAATGCAATCCAATTTGCAATTGCCTCAAAAAGAATAAAATACCTAGGAATACAGATAACCAGGGAGGTGAAAGATCTCTACAATGAGAATTACAAAACACTGCTCAAAGACATCAGAGATGACACAAACAAATGGAAAAACATTCCATGTTCATGCATAAGAAGAATCAATATCATTAAAATGGTCATGCTGCCCAAATTATAGATTCAATGCTATTGCTGTAAAACTACCAATGACATTCTTCACAAAACTAGAAAAAAAAAAAAAACTATTTAAAACTTCATTTCAAACAACAAAAAAAAAATGAACTGAATAGCCAAGGCCCTACTAAGTGAAAAGAACAAAGCAGGAGGCATCATGCTTTCCAACTTCCAACTATGCTACATTAACCAAAAAAACATGGTGCTGGTACAAAAACAGACACATAGACCAGTGGAACAGAACAGAGAACCTAGAAAAAAGGCTGCTCACTTATAACCATCTGATCTTCAACAAAGCTGAGAAAAACAAGCAATGGAGAAAGGACTTCCTGTTCAATAAATGGTGCTGGGGTAACAGGCTAGACATATGCAGAAGATTGAAACTGGTCTCATTCCTTACACCATATACAAAAATCAACTCAACATGGATTAAAGACTTAAGTGTAAAGTCCAAAATGAAAAGCAATCCTGGAAGACAATGCAGGCAATACCATTTTAGATATAGGAATGGGCAAATATTTCATGAGGAAGGCTCCATAAGCAATTGCAACAAAAGCAAAAATGGACAAATGAGACCTAATTAAACTAAAGAGCTTCTAGACATTGACGGAAACTATCAACAGAGTAAACAGACAACCTACAGAATGGGAGAAAATTTTTGCAAACTATGTATCTGACAAAGGTCTAATATTCAGCATCTGTAAGGAATTTAAACAAATTTTCAAGAATCAAACAACCCCGTTAAAAAGTAGGCAAAGTACATGAACAGACACTTCTCAAAAGAAGACATACATGCACCGACAAACATATGAAAAAAAGCCCAACATCACCGAGCATTACAGAAATGCAAATAAAAACCACAATGACATTCCATCTCACACCAGTCAGAATGACTATTATTAAAAAGTCAAAAAATAACAGACGCTGGTGAAGTTATGGAGAAAAGAGAACAGTTATACACGGTGGGAGTGTAAATTAGTTTAACCATTGTGTAAAGCAGTGTGGTGAATACTCAAAGACCAAAAAAACAGAACTACCATTCAACTCAGCAATTCTATTCCTGGCTATATATTGACAGAAATTTAAATCATTCTGTCATAAAGACACATACACGTGTATGTTCATCACAATACTATTCACAGTAGCTGAAACATGGAATCAACCTAAATGCCTATCAATAGTAGACTGGCTAAAAAATGTGGGACATATTCATTATGGAATACTGTGTTAGCCATGAAAAATAATGAGATCATGTTTTTTGTTTGTTTGTTTTTTTATTTGTTTGTTTTTGCAGGAACATGGGTTGAGCTGGAGGCCATTATCCTCAGAAAACTAACACAGGAAGAGAAGAACAAATACCACATATTTTCACTTATACGTGTGAGCTAAATAATGAAAACACATGGACATATAGAGGGGACCAAGAGATACTGGGCCTGCCAGAGTGGGAGGGTTGAAAGAGGGAGAGGATTGGGAAAAATAACTAATGGGTGCAAGGCTTAATACCTGAGTGATGAAATAATCTGTACAACAAACCCACATGACACAAGTTTACCTGTATTACACATATACTCATGAACTTAAAATGAAAGTTAAAAAAATAAGTAAGTTCAGGCTCCTTTAAAGGATAGATTTTTAGTCTGTGTTCCAGATTTGTTCTGACCCTAGGAGGGCTCTTCTTAGCTGTTTCTTCCCCTGGTTCTTTTTGGTAAACTAGCTTGCCTACAGTTAGATTTTATTCCAATTATTTTACCAAGTTCCTCTTAATTGCTTTTAACCACAGCTCCATTATTTTTGAGAGAGCCATAGGCTTCAGCTTCTTCACACTGTTGCAAATGGACTTATTTCCTTTGAGAAGAGATGCAGAGCTCTCTATTTTCTGGTCTGCTTTATCCCCCTGAACAAAATCTCTGAGCTATGGATTTGTATCTGGAGACAACTGTGTGCTTCTCAATGAATGACACTTGCTTTAGGAGCTGGGCATTCAGTGGAGGGTGGCAGTAATCTCAGGGTTTCTTTTCTTGCCTCTCCCTGTGTCAAACTGCTTACCCAATTGAAAGCCCAATATTTTCAGCAGCATTGTGTCCAAGGTAGATCCTTCATCCTATGAATGGAGACTGCATGGAAAATAAAAGACCCCATGTATCCACTGTACTCACCTGGAATTCAGGCTTAGTGAAATGTAGCTGTAAATAGGATGAAAAAATGCTATTGACATACTTTTTCTGGAAAGATTACTCTGGAGCTGAATTGAGACGGGGGGCCCTGTTTTTTTGGACTGCACTAGTCTGGGGTTTCCATTTTAATGACAGAAGGGGGCAGAGAGGGTTCAGGTCTTGGTTGAAATACCACAGACTCTCACTTTTCTTATCAAGTTTCTGTAGATTTTCCTGAATAAATGTTTTTTTGCTTGCTGTGTGTCCTTAGGAACATTTCTAGAAAATTTAAGTGGTTGAGTTTTTTTTTTTTTATTTTTACCAGTTTCACCGAGGAAAGGATCTACAGAACTTCTCATGCTATTATGTCAAAAGTGAAACTTCTAACAATCTTCATTATCAATTTTTTAAAAGGCCATTTTACCTCTTGAAAATGCTAGCAGCACAAATGTTAAAAGAAACATGAAATGGTCATCGAAAACTGTGTCTAATAGTGTAGTGTTAGTTCTTCATCATAAATAAAATGCCATTGTCTGAGTGTAAATGTCCTAGTTTCCCAAAAATATGGCAGAGCTTGGACTCAAGAACCAGCATTAACTGACCAGATTCTGCCATTGACATAGGAATGGCAACTCATAGCCAGAGCAAGTTTCAATGCCTGTTAGACACCAGTGGTAACCACAAAATTGAGGCAGAGAATTCATGTAGTCCAGTTGTCAGGAATGGGCCCTGCCAATTATTTGAACTATATGTTTTAAGTATTTGTAATACTTTTATGAGGGAATTCCCAGATGAAGAATACCATGATTGGGACAATGATTAGTGGACATATGCACAACAAGGAGCACATCTGGTTTCTCTAACCTAGTCATGTGGTTAGCATGAAGCAGCACAAAACACCTAGAGAGGGCCCAAAACCTTGTGGAGGAAGAAGTAGACAAATATTTAACATGACCGGTCTATAACATTTGTAAAGTTTGCAGGGTTCAAAGCAAGACTTCAATTGAAGGCCTACATGCCATATACTAAATAATTTAGAATGTTTTAATTAACTAATAACTATAAAATAAAATATTATGCATCTCCTTCCATAATAAGTACACCTTTATAATGACTGGAAAGGTCAGGTTTTAATTTAGAATCCCTGAAATGCTTTATCTTCTGCACCATGAGTGTGAGAAGAACTACTACCACCTCTATATGCCATGGTCCCAGATAATCCTGTTCTTTCCACTTTCCACCCTGGATTTCATCCCTCACCACGAGAGGACTCATCTGTACGTGCATATGGACACCCCAACCCATTCTTCAACTGTTACCCATGTATAGCCACTCCACAGCTAGCTGGGCGTATGTAACACCAACAGTGCTGTTAGTCCCCAAAATTACAGACCCAATGCAGAGGAGCATGTAGGTGATGGAAGCAGGCTTGGGGCCACTGGGGTAAATAATTCAGGGGTTATAGGTATCTTGAGGATGCACCACAATGGGCAAGAACTCTGTGTATACATTCTTCTAGCCCCACAAACTGGGCTCCTGGCACTGTAGGAAGGGCATAGCAAGAAGAGAGCCAAAAGGGGTCTCTAAAGCATGGAGTTCAGAACAAGGGCTTTTCTTAACAGGATATAAGACAAATACTATATTTAACCCTAACCTATCAGAAACAAATTGAGGGTCTTCTAATCATTTTACATGGGTAGTTGTCTATTTAGCCTGACTTTTCCATTTAAATAATGGTTAAAAAAAAAAGGGGGGCCCTGTGCCTTCTGTCTCACCATATGGTACTAGCCATAAGGAATAAATACTACATGATAATACATTTTAAAATGTTAACACTGGTGACAAAAAAGTGTGTTGTATTTGCATTACATTTATTTCACTTTAATAGGTTGAGCTTCTGAAAAGGAGAAAACTGAATTATACTTTGGGAAAGGATAAATAAAACCTTTTGTAGTTACAATTATTCAGAATTTCACAACCTATGGGATGTTCAAAGGGGTAGAGGAGTACATGTATAAATTTTAAAATAAAAATGTTAGAATATTAGTTAGAATATGAGAGCACCTAGGCAGCCTTACATAAATGCAAAAACGAGGTCGTCTACCACCAAATCTCTGGCCTTTATCTTTCTTTGATTCTCTACTATGGTCAACTGAGACTTCATTTTCCTTAAATGGCTTCTAGATATTAAGTCTATATTCTCCCTTCTCTTTTGATTTTTGTCATTTCTTCTTAGGAAATATTTTAAACCTACACAAAGGTATAAAGGATATGTCAAGTACTCGCCACACTACCCAAGCAATATAATATCACAAATACAATTGAAGTCACCTGTATCCTTACAGTGGGTTGAATTTCATTTTCCAAAAAATAAAATGTCAAAAGTTCTAATCACCAGTATTTGTAAATGTGATGTTATTTGGTAGTAGGGTCTTTCCAGATGTAATTTCAGTAACAAACTCAAGAAAAAGTTATCCAGGATTTAAGGTGAGCCCTAAATCCAATAACATGTATCCTCAGAAGAGAAAGGAGAGGGAAAGACACAGGGAAGAAGTTTATATGAAAACAAACACAGAGATTAGAATGTTGCAGCCACAAACCAAGGGCTTCTAGGAGCTATCAGAATCTGGAATAGGCAAGGATTCTCTCCTAGACCTATGGAGAGAGAATGGCTGTGCTGGCAACTTGATTTCAGATTTGTGGCCTCCACAATTGTGAGAGAGTATACCTTTCTGTTGCTTTACATCATACAGTCTGTGAAACTTTGTTATGACAGATATAGAAAGCTGAGCATCTTCTCCAATTGAATTATATTCCCTTTTTCCACAATACATAGCTATTATCTTCAATAAGGTGTTTATCATTCTCGTAAATGCCTTTCACCTACTATATCTGCATGGTTTTTACTACATGTATGAACTCATAATCAATACATCATTGTTTTAATGTTTTTGAACTTTGGATACATGGTGTATTAGTCTGTTCTCATGCTGTTATGAAGAAATACCTAAGTCTGGGTAATTTATAAAGAAAATAGATTTAATTGACTTACAGTTCCGCATAGCTGGGAAGACCTCAGAAAACTTACAATTATGGTGGAAGGCATCCATCTCTTCACAGCGTGGCAGGAGAAAGAATGAGTGTCAAGCAAAGGGGAACGCCCCTTGTAAAACCATCAGATATCATGAGAACTCACTCACTATCACGAGAACAACATGAGGGAAAGTGCCCCCATGGTTCAATTATCCCCACCTGGTCCCACCCTTGACACATGGGGATTGTTACAATTCAAGGTGAGATTTGGGTGGGGAAAGAGAGCCAAATAACATCACATGTGTGATGGTTAATAATGAGTGTCAACTTGATTGGATTGGGATCCTGGGTGTGTCTATCAGGGTGTTGCCAAAAGAGAATAACATCTGAGTCAGTGGGCTGGGAAAGGCAGAACCACACTTAATCTGGGTGGGCACCATCTAATCAGCTGCCATTGCAGCCAGAATATAAAGCAGGCAGAAAAAAACGTGAAAAGACTAGACTGGCCTAGCCTTCCAGTCTACATCTCTCTTCCATGCTGGATGTTTCCTGCCCTCAAACATTGGACTCCAAGTTCTTCAGTTTTGAGACCTGGACTGGCTTTCCTTTCTCCTCAGCTTGCAGATGGCCTATTGTGGGAACTAGTGATCATGCGAGTTACTACTTAATAAATTTCTCTCTCTTCTCTCCTCTCCTCTTCTCTCTCTCTCTCTCTCTCTCCATATATATATTCCGTTAGTTCTGTCCCTCTATAGAATCCTGACAAATACAGATCCTGGTACCAGGAGTGGTTCTAGAGTAACAGAATATTAAGGATGCTGTTGTTTCATTGGTTTGGGGGTTTCTGAAGTTGGCTGCTTAATATGATTAGACTCAAAAATGCTAAGGACTCTGCTTAAAATAGTATGGAGAACACTGGTAGTCCTTGGCATGAACTGTTTAGAGAGTTAGGCAAAACAAATGCATTTGACACTCCTGATTCACCACTTGTGAGAGGCAAGGAGTCTACCATTTTATTCTAGGACTTAATTGACTATACAAGATTCTTTCTCATAAAAAAAATACTTGTCTTTAAGCTTTCTTACAAAAAAAAAACCCTCTTTATTTTTATGCTTTTCTTTACATCTCTCCTATTTTCTGGTTTCTTTTAACTTGCTCTATATATAACCTTCAAATAAGCTTTGAATTAGACAAAAATTGTTCACCTTTTTAAAAAAGACACACTTTTTAAAGAAATAATATTTTCTGGGGGCGGAGGGAGGGGGGAGGGATAGCATTAGGAGATATACCTAATGTAAATGACGAGTTAATGGGTGCAGCACACCAACAGGACACTTGTATACATATATAACAAACCTGCACATTGTGCACATGTACCCTAGAACATAAAGTATAACTAAAAAAAGAATATTTTCCTACAATATATTTTTATTGGAAAATGCCCAAATAATGAAATATCTATTTTTTAATGTAATATAACTTTAGATTCTAAAATATGATGAGTTTACCTACAAGTATTTATCCCATTACATTTGTCTAATTATTTTTATTTTAATCATTTACCTAGATTACTCATGAAAACTGCAATAGTCATCTTTTAAAGTTATGGAACTGCCATTGCAAAATTATAACTGAGACTGAAAATGATCTGACCTAACTGACTCTATCTTGCTTCTAACCTCCAAGCTGTCCTTGTTCATTCCTGGGCATAGGCCAAGTTAACTTTGAGAGGAACTTAGTTTATAGTTTAACTTTAAAACAAAGATGATACCGGTCCTTTCCGCAAACAAACCTTACTGCCTGTGAACTAGACCGCCTAAAGCTACAAGGTTAGAAGTTATGGTAATATTACTAAATTCAAGATGTAACTATTTTCATTAAACCAATATCAATGTCTTATTTATTGAAAAATACATAAGCAAAGATTATTTTGTCTTGGGCTGGGTTTATAGTTTTTTAACCCCTATGCCAAATTTTCACACCTTATAGTATTTGGCAGTGATAAATATGAAATTGCTTGATTAATAAATGCAAACAGAAATGTATGCTGGCAATTCTCAAAACATTTTGAATATTACTTTTTCAATAATTTTAATGCTAGCTTATTTATTAAAGATTTTACTTAAGTTATGTACACTTTAAAAAGCATTTAGTCTTCTATTTTGTCCTGATAAAGTATTTGATTCAAGAGCTTTTATTTTCTTAAGCCAATTAATTATAGCTCTTTTATATATTTTTACTAGTGAAACATTGTGCACACAACACATAAATACATAGACGTATTAGGCATGTCAATACGTATTAGGCATGTCAATAGAAGTACATTATATAGATTCATAAAAACCATTTTAATCTTAAACATTCCAATTCTTGATAACCTGTTTTACTACCCCAGGCAGTTGTCAGCTAAATAGCCTTAAACTTGCATGTTAAAGAAAACAACTCAAGTGGAAATCAGATAGCAAAATTTACACCATATGGTATAGAGAGAAAAAGTTTGTGGTGCTAGAGAGAAATTGAAATGTATTAAATTGCCAATTAAACACAAAATTATAGAATTTATAAAGGCCTTTTAAAGATACACACACACACACACACACACACAGAAAGATTCTATCACTTTTACTTGAGAACTTTAGCCATGAGATAAATACAAATTCACTGGCTTGCAAAAAGAACCTGTTGGATCCAAACAGTGGTTTTTAACTTAATAGAAAAATAGCAGCAAGTTTAAAGCAGCCAGAAAATAAAATACAGGAAAAGAGGACTTAAGAACTCTATAGTTTGCAGGTGGGCCTTAGGGCTCTTTTCCTTAATGTAAATATGCACAGAGACCATATTACTTCCATTTTACATAAACTCTGGCAAGTAAAGGTGCCATAAAACTTATGGAGTGCTCTCAATGGTGTCATTTTCATTGTTTTCTCCTCATTCTTTGATTGTTTTCCACTTTTTATTTTTTTAAAAGGAGGAACTGAGCTGTGGCCTAGAGTTTTTGTACGGTGGATCGGTGTGTGCTGCTTGTGGGCAAAACTCCACAGTGTGTCATCACTGAATAATTTCCACCCTATTACGTGTCTCAGTTTCTCTCTCCAGAGGTGTATGACCTCTGAGAGGGCTAAAAACGCTCAGTAATTAGCCCTTATATGAGTTTCCTGGATGAGCCTTCTTTAAAATTAATTTTTGTTGGGGATTTCCCTGTAGGGCTGCTGCACATCATGGGGGTTAACCCCCCAGACACTCCCATGAGGCCCCCAGTCACCCAGGGGCACCTTTGGCTGGAAGGAGCAAAATGCCCTTTCTCTTCAGAGCTGAGAAAACTCAGTATCTCATTTATCTATGAAAACAACAGTTCAGTTCCTCACACAAATGTGCACAGATAGGTTGAATCGAGATTAATTTTGGGAGAAAAAGCAATAAAAAGACCCTTTAGAAGGCATCTCTGAACTATAATTAGGGTCATTAAACAACAGCTTCCTAGGAGGAAAAAAAAAAAAACAGCCAAGACTACTTCCTGTAAACTGGGCTCAGCAACCCCTAGTCTGTAGCTCTTGTCCATCATTACACATGCCAAGGTCAAATCCTCTCATGGTCTAAGGTCATCTCCGGCACCCCTAAAGCCAAAGAGGTCAGGTCATGCTATACAGGAAAACAGAGCTTTAGACCTACAAAGAATCTTTCCATGACTCTAGAAACTCCACAGAGAAAACAGAACACTTCAAAAAGGTGAGTGGCACCTTTGTTCTGAATTCTTTGAAGTGGTTCAAGTCATTAGAAGCCTTCTCTAGATTTTTTGGTACTCCAGATGGCAAAGGGTTCCGAAAGGGTATCAGGTGGAAGAAAGTAAATGAAAAAAACATTGGTTTTTTAAGACAGGAAGCAAACACAGAAACCAAGCACATTTTTTAGTTGTTGTTGTTTGTTTTGTTGTGTTTTATTTTTCTTCTCTGCAGCTGTGAGGAATGGAATTTTAGCCATATTAAAGAGGTTTCGTTACCCATAATTTGGAATTCTCACTCGGGTTTGATCAAGTCAGGTACAGTTGGTCAAATCTGATGAGAGAAAGACCAGAACAAACAACAACAAAGAAACCCCAACAATATGATCACTGAGCGCTTCAATGGGAAGGAGAAATTAAGACCAGCTGGTTGTTAAACTTCAGCTAAGACAAAACCCCAATTCAGCTACTTACCTAGGGATGAGTCTCAGGCTGAAGACTGCTTTCTACCATCCTAGAAGCAGGAAAAACAACTCATACTTGTCTTCCCTGCTGGAAACGAGCTCAAATTCCATAAAGGAGTTATTTGCCTTCTATCGTTATAAAAGCAGGAAATCTTGCCTTCCTTGTTGAAAGCATGTAAAACTCCAAAAATAAGGGGAGTTGTACAGCAAAATAAACTTTAGATCTCATCCAAATTTTGGGAGATCAGAGATTCTCTGGATGGGGCCCTCCCAGATCTCAGCAAATTGTCCTATTGGTTTGATCCATAAAGTTAGCTCATGCTGGTACCAAGCACCAATAGGAGATTTGTCAAAGGTCAGGGACATCTCCACTCAGAATCCCTCCATGGTTACCAAAATGTGAACCCCAAACATCTGAGGCAGGTCTCAGTTAATTTAGAAAGTTTAATCTTCCAAGGCTGAGGACACGTGCTCATGACACAGCCTCAGGAGGTTCTGATGACATGTGCCCAAGGTGGTAGGGGCACAACTTGATTTTATACATTTTAGGGGGACATGAGACATCAATCGATATGTGTAAGATGTACATTGGTTCAGTCCAGAAAGGTGGGACAGCTCGAGCTGAAGGCAGGACAACTCAAAACAGAGAGGGGGCTTCCAGGTCATAGGTAGATAAGAGACAAATGGTTGCATTCTTTTGAGTTTCTGATTAGCCTCTGCGAAGGAGGCAATCAGATACGCATTTATCTCAGTGAGCAGCAGGGTCACTTTGAATAGAATGGGGGGCAGATTGGCTCTATGCAGTTCCCAGCTTGACTTTTCCCTTTAGCTTAGTGATTTTGGGGCCCCAAGATTTATTTTCCTTTCACAGGAGACATCAAACACTAGTTCATGCTTATTCAGAAAAGGAAAATGTTTTCTAACTCTGAAAATGCTCTTTGCAAAAGCATAGTATAACAAATGACTTAATATTACATCTCAGAAAAGTAATACCAATAAATTCCTTTAATCATTCCAACCAAATTTGCATTGTTTTCAATTTTGCCAGTGGTTCCACCTAAAAAAGGGAGCATGGCATAATCATAAATTATTGTTTTAAATCTGAAAGGAAGTGTAGAAAATTTCTAATTTAATCTCTTCATAAAAACAACAAAACTGAGTCAGAATCCCAATCTGTAGTCTAGAGTTGGTTTTATCACTTGCTCTTTGATAGGACCTTGGTGTGTCACTTATCATTTCTAGGCTTCAGGTTTTTCTTTTTGTTGTTTATAATTAAGACGTAATTGTATATGTTTATAGGATACATTGTGATGTTTCAATATATGTATACATTGCATAGTGATCAAATCAGGGTAGTTGACATGTCCCTCACCTCACACCTTTATCATTTCTTCATGGTGATACCTTTCAATGTCCTCTTTCCTAGCTATCTTGAAATAAGTAATACACTGTTATTAGCTACAGTCACTCTATTATATAATAGAACACAATAATTTATTCTTTCTATCTAACTGTAACTTCGTTCCCATTGACCAACCACTCCCTATACCCCTTCTCTCTGCAGCCTCTGGTAACGATCGTTCTACTCTCTGCTTCTATGAGATCAAGCTTTTTAGAGTTCATATATGAGGGAAATCATGTGGTATTTGTCTTTCTCTGCCTGATTTTAGTAAACATTCTGTCCTCAAGGTTCATCCATATAGCTGCAAATGACAGAATTTTACTGTTTTTTATAGCTGAACAGTAATATATTGCGTTTACATATTACATTTTTTAAATGCTTATTTTAGGTGTAGGGGTACAGATGCAGGTTTGTTATATAGGTAAATTTCATGTCACAGGGGTTTGGTATACAAATTATGTCACCACCCAGGTAATAATCACAGTATCCAATAGGTAGATTTTTGATCCTCACTCTCTTCCCTCCATCAACCCTCAAGTAAGCCCCAGGGTCTGTTGTTCTATTCTTTGTGTCCATGTGTACTCAATACTTAGCTCCCAATGAGGTAGGAGATGGGACTCAACTCCAGAGGTGGAACTCAACTCTGGAGACAGTGCTGAGACACCGGACCAAGTTGAGGACTAGTTAAAACAGGGACAGGGCAGAAGCAGCTTTCCATAAGACACACCTACTAGTGTGCCATGTCAGTTTATCATTACCCTGGCAACATCCAGAAGTTACCATCCCTTTCCATGGCAACAACCCAACCACCTGGAAGTTATCATCCTTTTTCCAGACATTTCTGCATAATCCTCCCCTTAATTTGAATATAATTAAGAGTGGGTATAAATATGACTGCAGAGATCCTCTGAGCTGCTACTCTGGGCACACTGTCTGTGGGGTAGCCCTGCTCTGCAAGGAACAATACCTCTACTACTGCTGTACCCTGCTGCTTCAATGAAAGTTGCTGCTTATCATCATCAGATCACCCTTGAATTCTTTCCTGGGTGAAGCCAAGAACTCTCATGGGCTAAGTCCCAGTTTTGGGGCTTGCCTGCCCTGCATCACCACTTACAAGTGAGAACATGTGTATACCATATTTTTCAATCCATTCATCCATTGACGGACACTTAAGTTGGTCCCATATTTTGGCTATTGTGAACAAGAGATTGCAGATAGCTCTTCCTCAGGCTGATGTCAATTCCTCTGGATATATACTCACCAGTGGAAATACTGGATCATATGATAGTTCTATTTTTAATTTTTTTGAAGACTCCTCATACTGTTTTCCATAACAACTGTATTAATTTACATTCCCAGGAAGAGTGTGTAAGTTCCTCTTTCTCTGCCAGCATTTGTGGGGTTTTTTTCTTTTTTTTTTTTTTTTTTGGTCTGTTTGATAATAGTCATTCTAAATTGGGGTGAGGTGATAGCTCACTGTGCTTTTTATTTGCATATCTTTGATGATTAGTGATACCAAGCATTTTGACCTATACCTGCTGGAAATATATGCATCTTCTTTTGAGAAATGTCTGTTCAGGTATTTTGCCTATTTTAAAATCAAATTACTGTTGTTATTATTTGCTATTGATTTTCTTATATATTCTGGATATTCTTTGTTGGATGCATAGTTTAAAAATATTTTCTCAAATTTTGTAGATTGCCTTTTCACTCTGTTGTTTCATTTTGTGTGCAAAAGCGTTTTTTAGTTTGATGTAATCCCATGTGTTTAGTTTTGCTTTGTAGCCTGTGATTGAAGGTTTCACCTAAAAAAATTTCCTGAAGCATTTCCTTAATTTTTTTCTAGTAATTTCATTGTTTCAGGTCTTAAGTTTAAGTCTTTAATTCATTTTGATTTTTGTATATGGTGAGAGACACAGTTCTAGTTTCATTATTCTGCATGTGGATATCAATTTTCCCAGAATGATTTGTTGAAGAGACTGTTTTTTTCCCCCAATCTGTGTTCTTGGCACCTTTTTTATATAAGTTGGCTGTAAATGCATGGATTTATTTCTGGGTTCTCTATTCTACTGGTTTATGTGTATGTTTTTATGCCTGTGCCATACAGTTTTAGTTATTATAGCTTTGTACTGTATATTTTGAATTCAAGTAATGTGATATCCCCAGTTTTGTTCTCTTTGCTCAGGACTGCTTTGGCTGCTTGGAGTCTTTTGTGTTTCCATACAAATTTTAGGATTTTTTTTTCTATTTTTGTAAAGAATGTCATTGGTATTTTGATATGGATTTCATTGAATCTTTAGATAGTTTTGGATAATGTATACATTTTAATGATATTTATTTTTCTAATCCATGAACACAGGACATTTTTCCGTTTATTTGTGTCTTCCATTTGTTTCATCAATGTTTTATAGTCCTCATTGTAGAGATATTTCACCTCTTTGGTTAAATTGATTCCTAGGTGTTTTATGTCCTTTGTTGCTATTATAAAAGAGATTACTTTCTTGATTCCTTTTCTGGACATAGAAATGCTACTGATTTTTGTATGTCTGATTTTATATCTTACAACTTTAATGAATTCATTAGTTCCAAGAGTTTTTTTGGGAAGTCTTTAGGATTTTTTAACATCTATGATCATATCAGCTGAAAGTTGACAATTTGATTTCCTCCTTACTAATTTGGATGTGCGTTTTTGTCGTTGTTGCCTAATTGTTATGACTAGGACTTCCAGTACTATGTTGAATAGAAGTGGGAAAAGTAGCCATTCTTGTCTTGTTCCAAATCTCAGAGGAAAAGTTTCAAACTTTCTCCATTCAGTATGATATTTGTTGTGGGTTTGTCATATATAGCCTTTGTTGTGTTGAGGTATGTTCCTTCTACACTCAATTTGTTAAGAGTTTATCATGAAGGGATGTTGGATATTATTGAATGCTTTTTCTGCATCTATTGAAATGATCATATGATTATTTATGGCTATTTTCCTTGATTTTGTTACTGTGATGTATCACATTTATTGATTTCAGTATGATAAATCAAGCTTGAATCCCTGGGATAAATCCCACTTGATACTTAGGAATGATCTTTCAATGTGTTGTTGTATTTGGTTTGCTAGTATTTGTTGAGGATTTTTGCATCTATGTTCAGGACTCGGTTTTCTCAATTGTCAAGTTAGGGAAACAAATCCTAGCTACCTCACAAGGTTATTCTGACAATCAAATGAGATAATGAGTATGTAAGCACTTTTCATAGTTTGATATGATATACATGTATAAATTATATCAATATTTTTGTCCTGTTAACTAAAAAAAAAAAAATGATTGACACAGAGATCAAAGGAAATAACATTTATTTGGAAGATGAAGAATTGCAATTCCTGTACTCTGAATTGGGGAAACCCTGAAAACTGTCTCATAAGATAAGCACAGGAGAACTTTTTTTTTTTTTCAGGGGATTTTCAAAAGAAGGTGTTTTTAGAGGCTGTTCATTGGCTGGGCAGAGATCCTAAACTGCAAACCCATTCTGATTGGTTAATTTGGTACACCCTGCTGAGAAATGTTGGAGACTGGTGGATACTGACTTCAGTTTTTTATCCAAGTCTATTGGAATATTCTGTAGTTGACCATTAGCATGTGTGAGTGCAATCCTCTCAAAATCTCCTGACTCCACTTTAGAAAGCTTTAGCCTTAGTTACTTCATTTCCTTTCAGATTTCTGCTTTTTAATCACGATTTTTCTCCACTCACAGATCAATTGATGAGTCTGATTTTGTCCCTTGTCACCACGTTTGAGCAACAAAGTGGTTATGAGAGGAGAGGAATCAAGCCTGTTTAGGACCTTAAAAAGTTAACAGAGGGGAGGTCTTTTTTCAATAATATGCTTGATTGACCATGTTGATCTTCTAAATGACTGTTACTTTGGTTGTTATTTCTAAGCAATATTGGGTAAGGAGTAACAAAGATAACTTACATATTACAATAATAGCAACAACAGCCACATAGTGAGTAACAAGAGTTGAAGACTGGATTTTACTTACTTTCTGACTTTAGAGGATACTCAGCTGAAGAGATTTTTAAAAAGGCAAACATATGGTGGGTACTCTACTTAGCTAATTAGCGTGTGCATGGATTTTGTTCAATTAAGGTTCCACTTTTTTAGAAGGATTTATTTAAGTGTAACACGAGTTATTGGCCACAGTGCAAACACCTCCTTGCTCAGCCAACATATAAATCAAGGTATCTCCCTTTGTGCAAGGTAGTAGAAGTCAAAAACCAAGAGTTTCAAGAAAGCTATATAAAAGAAGTTGATCATTTTTAAAAGGGTGGTAATAGCATATCCAGCATGATACTTTCCTTCATCATCATACTTTACATATGATCCATCAGTAAACCATGATAGTTCTCCATTTAGTATAGGAATTTTTTTTGTAAATCACCTTCAGGTTTGAGTGGCTGGCCAATTAGATTTAGACAGTCATGAGGTATCCCTTTATCAGGTATAGTAAGAAGGGTTGCTGGATTAAAGTTGTTGCAATGAGAAAGAATTATATGAGGGGAAAGGAAGCAGCAAGATCTCTCTTTTTTTTTTCTTTTTCTTTTTTTTTTTTAATTATTATTATACTTTAAGTTCTAGGGTATATGTGCATAACATGCAGGTTTGTTACATATGTATACTTCTGCCATGTTGGTGTGCTGCACCCATCAACTCGTCAGCACCCATCAACTAGACATTTACATCAGGTATAACTCCCAATGCAATCCCTCCCCCCTCACCCCTCCATGATAGGCCCTGGTGTATGATGTTCCCCTTCCCGAGTCTAAGTGATCTCATTGTTCAGTTCCCACCTATGAGTGAGAACATGCGGTGTTTGGTTTTCTGTTCTTGCGATAGTTTGCTAAGAATGATGGTTTCCAGCTGCATCCATGTCCCTACAAAGGACACAAACTCATCCTTTTTTATGGCTGCATAGTATTCCATGGTGTATATGTGCCACATTTTCTTAATCCAGTCTGTCACTGATGGACATTTGGGTTGATTCCAAGTCTTTGCTATTGTGAATAGTGCCGCAATAAACATACATGTGCATGTGTCTTTAGAGCAGCATGATTTATAATCCTTTGGGTATATACCCAGTAATGGGATGGCTGGGTCATATGGTACATCTAGTTCTAGATCCTTGAGAAATCGCCATACTGTTTTCCATAATGGTTGAACTAGTTTACAGTCCCACTAACAGTGTAAAAGTGTTCCTATTTCTCCACATCCTCTCCAGCACCTGTTGTTTCCTGACTTTTTAATGATCACCATTCTAACTGGTGTGAGATGGTATCTCATTGTGGTTTTGATTTGCATTTCTCTGATGGTGAGTGATGATGGGCATTTTTTCATGTGTCTGTTGGCTGTATGAATGTCTTCTTTTTTTATTATTATTATTATACTTTGAGTTCTAGGGTACATGTGCATAACGTGCAGGTTTGTTACATATGTATACTTGTGCCATGTTGGTGTGCTGCAACGAGAAATGTCTGTTCATATCCTTTGCCCACTTTTTGATGGGGTTGTTTGTTTTTTTGTTTTCATAAATTTGTTTGAGTTCTTTGTAGGTTCTGGATATTAGCCCTTTGTCAGATGAGTAGATTGCAAAAATTTTCTCCCATTCTGTAGGTTGCCTGTTCACTCTGATGGTAGTTTCTTTTGCTGTGCAGAAGCTCTTTAGTTTAATTAGATCCCATTTGTCAATTTTGGCTTTTGTTGCCGTTGCTTTTGGTGTTTTAGACATGAAGTCCTTGCCCATGCCTATGTCCCAAATGGTATTAACTAGGTTTTCTTCTAGGGTTTTTATGGTATTAGGTCTAACATTTAAGTCTCTAATCCATCTTGAATTAATTTTCGTATAAGGAGTAAGGAAAGGATCCAGTTTCAGCTTTCTACTTATGGCTAGCCAATTTTCCCAGCACCATTTATTAAATAGGGAATCCTTTCCCCATTTCTTGTTTTTCTGAGGCTTGTCAAAGATCAGATGGCAGTAGATGTGTGGTAGTATTTCTGAGAACTCTGTTCTGTTCCATTGGTCTATATCTCTGTTTTGGTACCAGTACCATGCTGTTTTGGTTACTGTAGCCTTGTAGTATACTTTGAAGTCAGGTAGCGTGATGCCTCCAGCTTTGTTCTTTTGACTTAGGATTGTCTTGGCAATGTGGGCTCTTTTTTGGTTCCATATGAACTTTAAAGCAGTTTTTTCCAATTCTGTGAAGAAACTCATTGGTAGCTTGATGGGGATGGCATTGAATCTATAAATTACCTTGGGCAGTATGGCCATTTTCACGATATTGATTCTTCCTATCCATGAGCATGGTATGTTCTTCCATTTGTTTGTGTCCTCTTTGATTTCACTGAGCAGTGGTTTCTAGTTCTTCTTGAAGAGGTCCTTTACATCCCTTGTAAGTTGGATTCCTAGGTATTTTATGTCTTTGAAGCAATTGTGAATGGAAGTTCATTGGTGATTTGGCTCTCTGTTTGTCTGTTACTGGTGTATAAGAATGCTTGTGATTTTTGCACATTAATTTTGTATCCTGAGACTTTGCTGAAGTTTCTTATCAGCTTAAGGAGATTTTGGGCTGAGACAATGGGGTTTTCTAAATATACAATCGTGTCATCTGCAAACAGGGACAATTTGACTTCTTCTTTTCCTAACTGAATACCCTTTCTTTCTTTCTCTTGCCTGATTGTCCTAGCCAGAACTTCCAACACTATGTTGAATAGGAGTGGTGAGAGAGGGCATCCCTGTCTTGTGCCAGTTTTCAAAGGGAATTTTTCCAGTTTTTGCCCATTCAGTATGATATTGGTTGTGGGTTTGTCATAAATAGCTCTTATGATTTTGAGATACGTTCCATCAATACTGAATTTATTGAGCATTTTTAGCATGAAGGGCTGTTGAATTTTGTCAAAAGCCTTTTCTGCATCTATTGAGATAATCATGTGGTTCTTGTCTTTGGTTCTGTTTATATGCTGGATTACGTTTATTGATTTGCGAATGTTGAACCAGCCTTGCATCCCAGGGATGAAGCCCACTTGATCATGGTGTGCAAGATCTCTTAATAAGTGAGTCTGCTTGCTTAAGTATGATGACAGTTCAGTAAGGCTTCTACAGCATAAGGAATGGAATGTGGATAACGAGAGGAGAGCCCATGACTGTGTCTTCTGTAGATTTAGTTAAAGCCATGAAGGCTTTAACTAAAGGATCAGACTGACTGATACCCAATGATCTGGTTTAAAAAAGTAAAATGTGTTGATTTCGCCAACTGAGACAGCAGACAAACATAGGATGGACTATTTTCTTAATTTTAGAAAGGGTTCATTGGTTCATGTTAATGGTGCACAAGTATTTTAGAAAGAGTAATTGGTTCGTGTTAATGGTGCACGATTGTTAATTTTTTTCTTATTTTTCTATAGTTCAGAGGCATAAAAAGACATGGATGGAGTGAGAAACAGTGAATTTGTTCTTCAAGGATTTGAGATTTTCTCATTTTCAGTAGCACATGAGAATTTTAGCAACACTGGTTTTCTTCCAGTTGTTTTTTCCAAAAAGTTATATCTAATGTTGTTTGACTTTTCTCCTATATTTTAAGTGAAGATATATCTGACAGCATTTCTTCAGGTTAAAAATAAAAGTGTTTTTAAATGACTAATAAGCTGCAGAGTTTTTTTAGATAAATAATATGGACTCAAATATGTTGCAACTTTCTTAATGTTTTGGCCCATACTACTGTCATTGAAAGAGATCACTTTCAACTATGTTTTAAGTGATTTTATTGTACCTCCAATTAATTAAAATATCAACTTTAAACAATTTCTGTAAAGAGAGAAATGGAGGTCTAGCCTCTACTACCTTTCATTGAAGGAAACTGATGGATGATCCAGCTTTCCTGGAGGCCAGATCGTGATACTAGGCTGCACTGGATGAGTAGCATCAGCATCACCTGGGAATTTGTAAGAAATGCAAATTCCCAAACCCCACTGCAGACTTACTGAATAGGAAATTCTGAAGATGGGCCAGCAGTCAGACTTTTTCAAGTCCTCTAGTTGATTTTTGAATCTCAGTGTGGTTTGAGAACCACTGGCTTAGAGTAATGCAGGGAAAACTTTCAGACTCACCTATGGTAGGACCAGCATTAAATCACTGACTTGAGACTATTTCAGGTAAAATGAACAGGACAGTAAACACTGGACTGGGGAGGAGATGACATACTGCCACCAACCAATCTTTGCCTCTCAAGTAGGCTTTTTTTTCTGGAGAAAGACCATAAATTGTTTCTGGAGAAAGACTCACTGGAGAGGCAAAGATTGGGTGGTGGTAGTGGAAAACCTAGATAAAGAAAAAGCTAGTTCCTGAGGGAAACAAACACTGTGATATCATGTATATGAGGTTTAAAAACATGTGAAACAATTAGCATAAATTGATTGTGGGCATATACATTTATGTATTGAAATGAATGTGCGTGATACATGCATTTGTATCATCCAGAAAGTTGTGTATGAAAATAATACTTCTTCAGAATAATGGCTATGTCTTTTGGACAGAGAGGGAAGGCAATTGGGGAAGGTCACACTGTGGGTCTCAACTGTAATATATTGCCTAACTTGAGGGGTAAGTACATGTATGTAAGTTTTCTCCATATCTTTATGTAGGTCAGCAATATTTCCTAATAAAATGAAAAAAAAATTAGAAGAGGAAAGGGAGAAAATTGGCCCAATAACTAGAATGTGTTTAAGGAAAAACTTGAAGTCATAGAGGTTGAGAGAAGGGTAAAGGACAGAGCTTTGGGGATAGAAGTCCTCCTACATTTATGTAAGGCTTCCTGGTTACTCTAGTTAGACATGCTACCTTTTCTTATATTCTATGATAGCACATCTATTCTGACTTAAACAATTAAACATTGTTCACAGAAATGTATCAATGTCACTATCCTCTAGAGAGTAAGTTTCTGAATGGTTCAGACCTTAAAGTGTTTTATTTATCTTTCCTAAAGTACCTAGCACTACGTTTTCACTGAGTGGGTGCTTGATAAATATCTGTTACAGTTAAGTTACCTTAATGCGTCCACAATTCTTTGGTTACCAGCGCTGCCATTTAAAAATATATAATCAGGTAGTGTTTCACACTTGAGAGGCAGAAGATGGAGAGCCACATTGTAAGCCAGAATGCATGGGGCCTTTTGTCACCATTTAAAATGAAAGGAAAGCCCAAATACTAATTTATCCGGGTAGTTTCATTTGAAGAGTTTCACATTGGTTCTGATTGGTCAGTGCTGGTGGGATTTCTGCTAATATAATTTAAAACTAATTTGTGAACCTTCTATAAATCATATTGAGTTTCCCTTCATTATACAATATGTACATCCATAAATCTCTTTCAGATAAGCTCTTTTCACCCTGGGCTTCTGCTGAGACTCTTTGGAGACAATAACCTTTCATCTTTTTAGAAAGCCTATTGTTTTACCGAATGTTTCTACATAGAGGTCTTTTGGTAACTTATTCAACAATAGAAAACAAATACACTGGGCTTAGCTGAAGGCAGCTTAGGAAACCTCAGGTATCTGGATGTGTATTCTGAGTATCACCCAACCATTCCTGATATATCCTGTTACTGAAAACCTTAAGGTTTTTGTTGTTGTTGTTGTTGTTGTTGTTGTTTTGTTTTGTTTTTGAGAGGGTTTCACTCTTTTCACCCAGGCTGGAGTGCAGTGGTGCATTCTCAACTCACTGAAACCTCTGCCTCCTGGGTTCAAGTGATTCTCCTGCCTCAGCCTCCTGAGTAGCTGGGATTACAGGCACCCACTACTACACCTGGCTAATTTTTTGTATTTCTAGTAGAGACGGGGCCAGGCTAGTTTCAAACTCCTGACCTCAGATGATCCACCCGCTTTGGCCTTCCAAAGTGCAGGGATTACAGGTGTAAGCCACCGTGCCTGGCCAACTTTATGTTTTTAAATTTCTTCAGTACACTAAACAAGAATAGAAAAAAAAAAAAAACCTTTAAAATAAACCAAGTATTCTAAATTCGATCCTGGTTCCAGATTGATAAGAAGGTACATTCGTCATAGTAGGAAATATTTTTTATTTAACAGTCGATTAGTGCCGAGACCAGTTTGGTCGTAGAGACCCTAACCAAGTGGCACTAGAGGAATTAAAGACACACACACAGAAATATAGAGTGTGGAGTGGGAAATCAGGGGTCTCACAGCCTTCAGAGCTGAGAGCCCTGAAAGGAGATTTACCCACATATTTACTGACAGCAAGTCAGTGATAAACATTGTTTCTATAGATTATAGATTAACTAAAAGTATTCCTTATGGGAAACAAAGGGATGGGCTGAAATAAAGTGATGTGTCTGGCTAGTTATCTGCAGCAGCAGCATGTCCTTAAGGCACAGATCACTTATATTATTGTTTGTGGTTTAAGAACACTTTAAGCTATTTTCTGCCCTGGGTGGGCCAGAAGTTCCTTGCTCTCATTCCCATAAACCCAAAACCTTCCAGCGTGGGCATCGTGGCCATCATGAACATGTCACATGTGCTGCAGAGATTTTATGGCCAGTTTTGGGGCCAGGTTATGGCCAGAATTTGGGGCCTATTTCCAACAGATTAGTTGATTTAAACCTTTCAGATGTTTTTATACATGGCATGTAGGCCCCCAGATAAACTCTTGCCCAGAACCCTGCAAATATTACAAAAGTTACAGGTGGTCCAGCTTAAATATTTTATCTCTTGCCTCTTCCCTTTCCTAACTCCCTGTCACACTTTGTTACCTAAACATAGGAACAATGCTGCCCCTTGGTTTGGAAATGGTCTCTTCAGCTTGATCCCATAGCCCCTCTTTCTGCAGGGCTTGGAGTAATGGACCTAGTCCCTGGGCAAGGCTAAAGTATAACCACCAATTATATAACCACCAACCATCCTGCCCCTCTACCTATGCTCAACTGCATCCGCTCCCTCTCCCACACATCTTGCTTTCTTCCTATATTTTGTGCACAAATCCTCTTATTCATGACCACTTACTCATGCAAATACCCACCCAGAGGCTAACTGCCATTAGCTGGTTCTGGCACAACTGTGTGGAGCCCGTTTTTGATCAGCATAATTCTTGAGAATGCTTTGCTTCTCTAACTATGCTTACGTCTCTGGCCATGCTTAGGCCTGAACTTTCAATGTCCTGTTTGATTTTTCTCCCCTGTTACATGAAGACTGAGATGAACTACAAAACAGTTTGTCTTTATAGTTTAGTTTTTCACAGAGCTGCAAGCAAGGAAACTACGAAGAAGCTGGAAACCTATCAGAATATGCCTCCTGGCATCTAGACATTCTTAGTCTCTTCATTAGAAAAAAAAAACAGTTATATTGCTAACTTTGGAAAAATATTAATGGGGAAAATATATTTGCCCACTCTGAGAAAAAAAAAAAAGTAAAAGGGTGGGAGATATAACAGCTAGCATGCCACAATTATCTGGGTAAGGGAATCAACCCAAATGAAGCATTTGCCATAAGCATTAGAAGGAAATGTAATCAGATCTGTCACCTATAGGAGCCTGAATAGTGCTCTATACAGCATCCCAGTTTGCTACAGCCACTGTCAGAGCCATTGGGTCTGCTGGGTTTATCGACCAAGCATCATAGCAGCTTGCACGATAGCCTGGTCCTGTTGGAGAGCCCTTTCTTGTTCCGGGCCTCCACTCAAAACTGGCAGCCTTTTATGTTACTTAGTAAATGGATATGCTGTTCAAATGTGTAAAAAGTGTATGCTTTATATTCCCAAATAAGGCACAGGATAACTTTAGAATAAAAAGCCCACTAGGTATTGTGCATGGTAGTAGGGGCCAAATGCAGCAAACTATTCTTTCCCTTAAAAGGGATATTTCAATGTATTCTACACCTCTGAACCTGTAGAAAATTCACCAAGGAGGCCATTCCCTGAATTCTTGGGTTCATTTTTCACCCTCTGGCATGTATGCATCTTACCAAGGTGTGTAATAAGCATGATATCAATGTAATGGGCCATCATGTTGTCCTGTGGAATGAAAAGGTGATCGAGCTCCCTGAGGACTAGATTTTGACATAAGGCTGGAAAGTTGATATAGCCCTGAGGTAGGACAGTGAAGGTAATTTCCTGGCCCTGCCAGCTGAAATCAAACTACTTCATATGGACTTTACTACCAAATATAGAGGATGGAAAAAGTTTTATATCAGGTACCTGGTGATGTGGGTTTTTTCCTGCAAAAATCACACCTTAAATAGCACATATATTTGGATTAGTCACCTGATTACTTTAAAAATAATCGATTATTCTTGAAAATCCATCTCTCTCCTGAACAAGCCAAATAGGAAAGTTGAATGTGATTGTAGAGAGAAATCTCCACTCTGAATATCTCAAGTCCTTGATAGTGGTGTTAATCTCTGAAATTCCTCCAGGAATACATTATTCTTTATGGTTTATATATTGGTAGACAGAAGCAGTTTTAGTGGTTTCCACTTGTCCTTGCCTATCGTAATAGCCCGTATTCTATGAGTCAGGAAACCAATGTGGGCATTCTTTCAGTTTTTGAGTATGTCTATTGCACTTATGCATTTTATAATGGAAGCAACACAGGGAAGCAAGAGATGTGTCGCTAACCTGAGTTAAACTCCACAGTGGCATTTTGGGTCTCTAGGAATTAGGGTTACATTACTGTCAGTTTCGAGTAATCTTTGAAAAGTCTAATTATTTCCATCCTTCCCCAATGCACAGTCAACTTGGCAAATGGATAAAAATTGCTTTATAGAAGGCCAGGAAGATTTACAATATTTATTTTGGGTAGGCAGCAGAGTCTTTTTTTCAAGGGAATCTGGCCTCCTTTTAGTTCACGGGGCTTTGGGTGAATTGGTTCATGTATGGGAATTGATGAGAGGATAAGACTCTTCATGATTCAAGTCAGACATCCAATCAGTAGACTTGGTGTTATTTAATTTATGAAGATGCTGTCAACGAAAAAGAAACTCTGTGAAATATTTGAAGAGGTTTATTCTGAGTGAGTGACCATGGCCCCATGACACAGCCCTCAGGAGGTCCTGAAAACATGTGCCCAAGGTGGTCAGAGTGCAGCTTGGTTTTATACATTTTAGGGAGGTGTGAGACTTCAATAAAACACATTTAAGAAATATATAGGTGTAGATAAGAAAGGCGGGACAACTGGAAGCAGGGGCTTCCAGGCTATATGTAGATTTAAAAATTTTCTAGTTGACAATTGGTTGTGTTTATCTAGAGACCTGGGATCAAAAGAAAGGGAATGTCTGGGTTAAGATAAAGGATTGTGGAGACCAAAGTTCTTATTTGCAGAGGAAGCCTGCAGGTAGTAGGCTCCAGAGAGAACACATTGTAAAATGTTTCTTTCCAGACTTAAAGTCTGTGTTGATGTTAATGCTGGAGAGGCATGATGAGGCATGTCCAACCCTCACTTCCCATCATGGCCAGAACTAGTGTTTAAGGCTAAATTCTAAGAGTGCCTTGGCCAAGGAGGAAGTCCATTCAGATGGTTGGGGGGGACCTTAGAATTTTACTTTTGGTTTATATTCTTCCCATTCTGGTCAAGATTTGCCAGAGGCAACATCAAAGGCCAGCAAATCTTTATTTTATCCTATAGCATTGCCAGGGTGGTATGGCTGCCTGACCCCCATCTATCCTGTCCCTTGATGGGACTCCCTATGGCCGAGGGACTTAAGAGTCAAAAGACTTATAGCCAATTAATTTTTCTACACCAGATAGGAATGGATGTGGACAGGCATCCATTATCTCTTAAAATTATTATTATTTGAAATAAAAAGCCAACAAAAAACAAAAGGCAAAGTTACAAAACTGACAGAGTTTTAACTTATGTGTTGAGCTACCGTAAACTTGGTTATAGTTTCAAACTTATATCAATTAGCCATACAAAACATAAGCATTGCTTAAAAATTTTACATATATATATAAAATCTTTGCAACTTATAACTGGGAGTATTATATTATACCCAGGAGGCTTTGTCGCAAAGTATCCTGTCAGTAAATATTTTCTTTTAATTCTATGGGAGGCAGAAAATTCTCTGTAGTTGAGGTGGATGCAAAATTGACACATAATAGCTTAGAAACTTGTTTGGCCAGCTGTTTAGGCATCTTTGTATCCCTCCTTGATTTGGAGGGTCTGACCTTGACCTAATTCTATTCCTTAAAACTAGCCCTTACAATCTCACATGCCCACCTCTTCTGTGACAGTACCTGAGCCTAGAGGAGGGTACTTGTATAGTTTTAGCAGCAGGGCATTTGCAGTGAAAAACAGATTGGGGGCCCAGTGGGATGCCAAATAAGGGAGATTCATATCTCTGGTCTTCAGAATACCATGATTTGGGTTTCCTTGGAAGTAAAACAAGGAGAGATAAATAACATTTATATTTTGACAACCAAAAGAGTATTTGTGTGTTAGAACAGAAAAAGGAACCTATTCTATTAGGCCACCAACTAAAAATATGAAGAAATATCTCTAGAGGATTATTGTAGCCTGGAAATGATTCAATCTGCACTCAAAAAAAGGACTGAAATATAGTATTAAGTGTTACACTTTGCCTTTGAAACAATTTCTCTTTCTCTAGCCCTCCTTTTCCATTAAAGAGAAATTATAGTAAGACCAATTTGTGAGCAAAGTAAGTTTCAGGCTTATTGTACTTGGCCTAATTATTTGCATAAAATGCAGCAAGAATTGAATGGCCATATAGGCTCCTTTTAAGTTGGTTTTGCTGGAACTTTACCTAAAAATTTAATATTTTAGTTAAAGTTTTGGTAAAATAACCAGTGTCTCCAATTGTTCTGTTTTAAAAAGACTCCTATTGAACTTATGCAAATAACTATATTGTCATAAAATCACAATCCAGATTTTGAAGAACTCAGAGAGGTAAACTTGCTTACAAAAAAACATACTTCATCCATGTAACTCAAAATAAAAAGATTTTCTTGTTCCTTCTTTAACTAGAACAGCAGCTTTCAAACAAATGTTTCTTCACCTTGGAAATGCCATTCAAAAGCCAAACAGTTCATGAGAGCTGTCTATCTGTAGAATCTAGCAGCTCCTCATCTAGCAGCTCCTCATATAGTTAGAATTAGTCCTAAGGACAAAAAGAGACTCCCTGCTTATAAGTATCTCCTCCTTGTATCCTCAGGTAGCAAGATCCTATGTAAAACAGTTTTATTTTATCGTGGAACTCCTTTGGGCATCATTATTTCCATTAGCATAGAGGTAGTTTTAGCTAACATTCCACAGTAAAGCAGTAAATGCCCCTCAGGTGGAAATTCTCTAGTCCAGTAGTTGTCATTGGGAAGTATTTACAGTCTTTTGTCATCAGCACCAATAAATGCTCCACAAAGGACTATGAAGTTGAGGATTGTCCTAACATGCGAGCTTCTACCCTGTAATATGTAGGCTGAGGCAATTTTACTAGTTCCCATTTAGCATTTCCGATTAACATTTTTCAAAAGAGATTTCCTGCCTTCAGTTTTATAGTACTAGATAGGGAAAACGTCCTCAAGTCAGACCCAATACCCATTTTTATAAGACATTTAGGTAAAAGGGTTACAACTATCATAAAGCCTGTTTAAACATCTTAAATTTTATAATTCTATTAACCTGTATGTTTTTATGTTCTACCGTTAGAGCACTTTACCTTTCCTGGTGAAAAATGGTTTGGGTTCCCAGCAGAGAGTTGCATCTGTAAGACCAACGAGGGATAGCAAATTTGATAAGGCTTCTCAGACAGTCATATGATTTTGTGGGAGGGGCATCCCTGTAAAGGGGCCCTCTTAGTACCCAAATTTACCATGACCTAGGTAATAGGCATATTCTGTGGAAGGATATCCTAGTCATCATAAAGCCAGTCCCACATAGCTCATGTATGAAGCATATTAACTGCTTCATCTTGCGGTACTCCACTTGGTATTTTATAAGGAGAGCTGGGTAGTCCCTTTCACAGGGCAAACAGTGGTGTTTATCTCGTCCACTAGGCTGATTGTTCTCTCAGGAATAACCTCCTGTGCCTTTGGATTACATGTACTCATCAGTAATTTTTCAATACTGAGTTGTGGGTCCTGTATCAACCCAAACAAACTCTTAAGTTTTGTAGCATTTAAAATTAAGGATTTTGTCTTTAAAGTGGTTATTTTTACAATTCACTATAGTAAAGATGTTTTAGGAAGCTGATGATATCAATCTACAAAATGAAACAATTCATTTACATTATACCTTCTAGTTTTAATAGTTACTTGGTTTTGCCCTTCCCCCACATTGACTATCTTCTTGGTAGCCACAGGTCTTAGAGTTAACTTTTGTTGCCCTGGCCTAATTATTTTTTTTAACTATTTAGTTTTATTCGTATAATTTTTTCTTCACTTTAAAGAGACTCTTAAATTGTTTCCTAACTAGAAAAAAAAAAAAAAAAACATTTTCTGTTTTTTAAGCAAAATTGACATCCTTGTGTTTTATAAACTTTACCAAAAGCATATTTTATTCACCTACTATTTTAACTCTTAGGAACCCAAAATCCCAGTGGAAAAGAAAACAAGCTTTTAACATAACACAATTGTATTATTTTAAATTACTGAAGAGAATTTTGAGATTACATTTACCAAATTAATTTTCCCAAAGATTACTAAGGTTTTATGAATTAGAAGGCATCTGAGATAGTTTCTACCAATCTAATAAGCACTTAGTTTTTTAAATCAATTGATTAGCTCTTTCATGTCATTTGGTAGTGAAATATTACTTCCACATGACACGTATAAAGATAAAGATATAACAGACATGCAGAATAAAAAGAGCAGGTCCAAAAGATATTTCATTTGCCTGTTTTTTAAAATCCATCTCTTACTTTAGATAACTTATAAAAGTTTTAGGAGTCAACAAAAGGTGAAAGAGAGAGCTAACATCCAAGACCTTTTCAAAAGAGAAAGAGTTGAACTTTTTAGATATTGATCTGAAGAATTTCAAAGAGACAGATCATATTTAAAAATTAAAAACTTCTTGCATTAAGAATAAGTCAACCTTTCAATAAAATCTTGTTTTTACAAATTAGGTGTGTATTCATGTATTTTTTAAATATCAAAGACCCATCTCTAGAAAGATTATTATAATTTCTTCTTAATCATAGCCAACTGAATTATACAATCCTTTTTTTAAAAAAAAAATTCCTTTATACTAACCTTATTACTACTTACATAGATCATTCACAACAAGCTTGGACTGTCTGTTTTATACTAAATATTCCTCTTTCTTGATCAACCAGTTATCTTAGTTTAGGGCAAAAATTTACCATGTAAGGTTCTTTCTTATATAAAATTACTTTCCTTTTTAACTTCCTTACCAAAAATACCTCTTTATGTTCATAACTTTCTTTACATCTTTCCTTTTACTTTGTTTTATATATAACTTTTAAATGTGTTCTGAATTAGACAAAGATATTTGCCTTTTCATAAGAACATTTAAAAAATATTTTCCTACAATTTTTAAATTGGAAATGATTCAGATACTTAACATCTATTAATAATCTTAGATCCTAAACTATATGACAAGTTTGTTTACAAGCATTTATTCCATTATATTTATCTGATTAATTTATTAATAGTTTGCCTAGATCATTCATGAAAACTGTGGTAGTCATTGTTTAAAGTTGTTTCCCTGCTAACCACTTTTATAGCTGTGAATTTCAGGTGTTTTCTTCAGTAAGAAACTTAAAGTTAAATATAAGGGAATTTTTGCCAATAGCTCAGTATTTAGAAAAATCATTTGACTAGTCTTTTCTTTCTGATAAAGTATTTTATTTAAGCACTTTTACTTTTCTTTAAGTCACTTAATTAGAGCTCTTTTATATATTTTTAGTAGTGAAAGATTATGTACACAACACATAAATATAGACATATTAGGCATGCTAATAGAAGTACATCTTATAGATTCGTAAGACCACTATTTTTCCTATCTTACACTTTCAAATTGTTGATAACCTGTTTCATTACCCTGGGCAGTTATCAGCTAAATAGCCATAAATTTGCATATTAAAGGCTTCAACTCTGATAGCAAAATCTACATCTTAAAGTATATAGAGAAAGCTTAATGTACTAGAGGAAAATTAAAACTGATATAATTGCCAATTACATATAAAACTTTAGAAATCTATCATAAAGGCCTGTTAAAGACACACAGACACACAAAGATCCCATAGCTTTTACTTCAGAACTGTAGCTATGAGATATTAATACAAATTTACTGGCTTGCAAAAACCGTAGTTGGATCCAAACAGTGGTTTTTATTGTAGTACAAAAGTAATAGCAGATTTAAAGCAGGCAGAAAAGAAAATAGAGAAAAAGGGAACTTAACAACTCTACAGTTTGCAGGTCACCCTTACAGCTCTTTTTCCTTGATGTAAATGTGCACAAAAATACTATAATATTTCCATCTTACACAAATACTGGCCAAGGAGGGATGCCAGAAATCCAACAGAGTGCCTGAAAGGGGGACATTCTCCTTGTTTTCTCCTCATTCTTAGATTATTTGTTTCCCACTTTATTTTCTTAAACAGAGGAACTGGCTACAGCCTAGGGTTTTGTGGAGTGGGTTGAAGTGTGCTGCTAGTGGGAAGACTCCACAATGTGTCACCACTGAGTTGTTGCCACATTCTGTTACATGTCTCAGTTTCTCTCTCTAGAGACCTAGCACCTCCAGGAGGACTCAAAACATGGAGTGACCAGCTCCCATATGCCTGGACAAGCCTCTTTTAAACTAATTTTGTTGGGAGTTCCCTGTGGGGCCACTGCACGTGATGGGAGGGGTCAACCCCCCCAGGCACTCCCACAAGGCCCCCAGTCACTCATAGGTGCCTTTCAGCTGGGAGGAACAAAATGCCCTTTCTCTTCAGAGCTGAGGAAACTCAGTCTCTCATTTACCTATGAAAACAACAGTTCCATTCCTCATACATGTACACAGGCAAGTCAAATCCAGATTAATTTGGGAAGAAAAGCAATGGAGAAGACCCATTAGAAATCATCTACACACTAGAAGTAGGATCCTTAAAAACAGCTTCCTAGGTGTGTGAACTCCAAATATCTGAGACAAGTCTCAGTTTAGGAAGTTTATTTTGTCAAAGTTAAGGACTCACACCTGTGACACAGCCTCAGGCGGTCCTCACAACATGAGTCCAAGGTGGTTGGGGAACAGCTTGGTTTTATACATATTAGGGAGACATGAGACATCAATTAATATATATAAGACATGCATTAGTTTCATCCAGAAAGGCGGGACAACTCAAAGTGAGAAGGGGGCTTTCAGGTCATAGATAGATGAGAGACAAATTGTTGCATTCTTCTGAGTTTCTGATTAGCCTTCCAAAGGAGGTGATCAGATATGCATTAATCTCAGTGAACAGAGGGATGACTTTGAGTTCTGTGTGTCCTTTGTCCACAAGGAAATTCCTTGTGATGGAGGTATGTAGCTTTTTATTTTAAATCTTAGTAGCTATTTTTTTTTTTAATAGAATGGGAGACAGTTTTGCCCTAAGCAGTTCCCAGCTTGACTTTTCCCTTTGGCTTAGTAATTTTGGGGTTAGAACATTATTTTCCTTTCACAAGAGAGAAAAATAGCTTAGAATAAATCAGGGACCATCAACCAAAGGGAGGTCCAGGATAGGGAGGACTTAACAGTTCTACCAGAGGAGAAGCTCCAAGTTGGGAAGGTTTCAGTGGTCCCCTGATGGCACCTTAGCTTCAAGTTTGGGGAACTCTTTTGTGGTTTTGAGTCTTTTTGGAGGCCCCAAGCATTTGGATGCCAAATTATTGCCAACAAAAAGAGTCAAACTATGTAAAATATTTGAAGATATTTATTCTGAGCCAAATATGAGTAACCATGGCCTGTGACACAGCCCTCAGGAGGTCCTGAGAACATGTGCCCAAAGTGGTTGGGGTGCAGCTTGGTTTTATACATTTTAGGGAAACATGAGATTTCAATCAAATACATTTAAGAAATGCATTGATGTGGTTCAGAAAGGTGCGACAACTGGAAGTGGGGACTTCCAGGCTATAAGTAGATTTAAATATTTTCTGGTTGACAATTAGTTGAGTTTATCTAAAGACCTGGGATTGGCCAGGCACAGTGGCTCCCACCTGTTATCCCAGCACTTTGGGAAGCCATGGTGGGCGGATCACTTGAGGTAAGGAGTTCAAGACCAGCCTAGCCAACATGATGAAACCCCATCTCTACTAAAAACACAAAAATTAGCCAGGTGTGGCAGTGTGTGCCTGTAATCCCAGCTACTCGGGAGGCTGTGACAGAGGTTGCAGTGAGCCAAGATGGAGCTACTGCACTCCTGCCTGGGCCATAGAGCAAGACTCTGTCTCAAAAATAAATAAATAAATAAATAAATAAATAAATAAAGACAGGATTAATGGCAAGGGAATATCTGGGTTAAGATAAAGTATTGTGGAAGATGGCCGAATAGGAACAGCTCCAGTCTCCAACTCCCAGCGCGAGCGACACAGAAGACCGGTGATTTCTGCATTTTAAACTGAGGTACTGGGTTCATCTCACTGGGGAGTGCCAGATGATCGGTGCTGGTCAGCTGCTGCAGCCCGACCAGCGAGAGCTGAAGCAGGGCGAGGCATTGCCTCACCTGGGAAGCGCAAGGGGGAAGGGAATCCCTTTTCCTAGCCAGGGGAACTGAGACACACAACACCTGGAAAATCAGGTAACTCCCACCCCAATACTGCGCTTTAAGCAAACAGGCACACCAGGAAATCATATCCCACAACTGGCTGGGAGGGTCACCCACCCACGGAGCCTCCCTCATTGCTAGCCCAGCAGTTTGTGATCTACCGGCAAGGCAGCAGCGTGGCTGGGGGAGGGGCGCCCGCCATTGCTGAGGCTTAAGTAGGTAAACAAGGCTGCTGGGAAGCTCGAACTGGGTGGAGCTCACAGCAGCTCAAGGAAACCTGCCTGTCTCTGTAGACTCCACCTCTGGGGACAGGGCACAGTAAACAATAACAAACGCAGCAGAAACCTCTGCAAATGCAAACGACTCTGTCTGACAGCTTTGAAGAGAGCAGTGGATCTCCCAACATGGAGGTTGAGATCTGAGAAGGGACAGACTCCATGCTCAAGTGGGTCCCTGACCCCTGAGTAGCCTAACTGGGAGACATCCCCCACTAGGGGCAGTCTGACACCCCACACCTCACAGGGTGGAGTACACCCCTGAGAGGAAGCTTCCAAAGCAAGAATCAGACAGGTACACTCGCTGTTCAGAAATATTCAATCTTCTGCAGCCTCTGCTGCTGATACCCAGGCAAACAGGGTCTGGAGTGGACCTCAAGCAATCTCCAACAGACCTACAGCTGAGGGTCCTGACTGTTAGAAGGAAAACTATCAAACAGGAAGGACACCTACACCAAAACCCCATCAGTACATCACCATCATCAAAGACCAGAGGCAGATAAAACCACAAAGATGGGGAAAAAGCAGGGCAGAAAAGCTGGAAATTCAAAAAATAAGAGTGCATCTCCCCCGGCAAAGGAGCGCAGCTCATTGCCAGCAACGGATCAAAGGTGGACGGAGAATGACTTTGACAAGATGAGAGAAGAAGGCTTCAGTCCATCAAATTTCTCAGAGCTAAAGGAGGAATTATGTACCCACCGCAAAGAAACCAAAAATCTTGAAAAAAAAGTGGAAGAATTGATGGCTAGAGTAATTCATGCAGAGAAGGTCATAAACGAAATGAAAGAGATGAAAACCATGACACGAGAAATACGTGACAAAAGCACAAGCTTCAGTAACCGACTCCATCAACTGGAAGAAAGAGTATCAGCGATTGAGGATCAAATGAATGAAATGAAGCGAGAAGAGAAACCAAAAGAAAAAAGAAGAAAAAGAAATGAACAAAGCCTGCAAGAAGTATGGGATTACGTAAAAAGACCAAATCTACGTCTGATTGGGGTGCCTGAAAGTGAGGGGGAAAATGGAACCAAGTTGGAAAACACTCTTCAGGATATCATCCAGGAGAACTTCCCCAACCTAGTAGGGCAGGCCAACATTCAAATCCAGGAAATACAGAGAACGCCACAAACATACTCCTCGAGAAGAGCAACTCCAAGACACATAATTGCCAGATTCACCAAAGTTGAAATGAAGGAAAAAATCTTAAGGGCAGCCAGAGAGAAAGGTCGGGTTACCCACAAAGGGAAGCCCATCAGACTAACAGCAGATCTCTTGGCAGAAACTCTACAAGCCAGAAGAGAGTGGGGGCCAATATTCAACATTCTTAAAGAAATGAATTTTAAACCTAGAATTTCATATCCAGCCAAACTAAGTTTCACAAGTGAAGGAGAAATAAAATCCTTTACAGATAAGCAAATGCTTAGAGATTTTGTCACCACTAGGCCTGCCTTACAAGAGACCTTGAAGGAAGCACTAAACATGGGAAGGAACAACCGGTACCAGCCATTGCAAAAACATGCCAAAATGTAAAGACCATCGAGGCTAGGAAGAAACTGCATCAACTAATGAGCAAAATAACCAGTTAATATCATAATGGCAGGATCAAGTTCACACATAACAATCTTAACCTTAAATGTAAATTAACTAAATGGTCCAATTAAAAGACACAGACTGGCAAACTGGATCAAGAGTCAAGACCCATCAGTCTGCTGTATTCGGGAGACCCATCTCACACGCAGAGACATACATAGGCTCAAAATAAAGGGATGGAGGAAGATTTACCAAGCAAACGGAGAACAAAAAAAAGCAGGGGGTGCAATACTAGTCTCTGATAAAACAGACTTTAAACCATCAAAGATCAAAAGAGACAAAGAAGGCCATTACATAATGGTAAAGGGATCAATTCAACAGGAAGAGCTAACTATCCTAAATATATATGCAGCCAATACAGGAGCACCCAGATTCAGAAAGCAAGTCCTTAGAGACTTACAAAGAGACTTAGACTCCCATACAATAATAATGGGAGACTTCGACACTCCACTGTCAACATTAGACAGATCAACGAGACAGAAAGTTAACAAGGATATCCAGGAATTGAACTCATCTCTGCAGCAAGCAGACCTAATAGACATCTATAGAACTCTCCACCCCAAATCAACAGAATATACATTCTTCTCAGCACCACATCGTACTTACTCCAAAATTGACCACGTAATTGGAAGTAAAGCACTCCTCAGCAAATGTACAAGAACAGAAATTATAACAAACTGTCTCTCAGACCACAGTGCAATCAAACTAGAACTCAGGACTAAGAAACTCAATCAAAACCGCTCAACTACGTGGAAACTGAACAACCTGCTCCTGAATGACTACTGGGTACATAACGAAATGAAGGCAGAAATAAATATGTTCTTTGAAACCAATGAGAACAAAGATACAACATACCAGAATCTCTGGACACATTTAAAGCAGTGTGTAGAGGGAAATTTATAGCACTAAATGCCCACAAGAGAAAGCAGGAAAGATCTAAAATTGACACTCTAACATCGCAATTAAAAGAACTAGAGAAGCAAGAGCAAACACATTCGAAAGCTAGCAGAAGGCAAGAAATAACTAAGATCAGAGCAGAACTGAAAGAGATAGAGACACAAAAAACCCTCCAAAAAATCAATGAATCCAGGAGCTGGTTTTTTGAAAAGATCAACAAAATTGACAGACCACTAGCAAGACTAATAAAGAAGAAAAGAGAGAAGAATCAAATCGACGCAATTAAAAATGATAAATGGGATATCACCACCGACCCCAAAGAAATACAAACTACCATCAGAGAATACTTTAAACACCTCTACGCAAATAAACTGGAAAATCTAGAAGAAATGGATAATTTCCTGGACACTTACACTCTTCCAAGACTAAACCAGGAAGAAGTTGAATCCCTGAATAGACCAATAGCAGGCTCTGAAATTGAGGCAATAATTAATAGCCTACCAACCAAAAAAAGTCCAGGACCAGATGGATTCACAGCTGAATTCTACCAGAGGTACAAGGAGGAGTTGGTACCATTCCTTCTGAAAATATTCCAATCAATAGAAAAAGAGGGAATCCTCCCTAACTCATTTTATGAGGCCAACATCATCCTGATACCAAAGCCTGGCAGAGACACAACAAAAAAAGAGAATTTTAGACCAATATCCCTGATGAACATCGATGCAAAAATCCTCAATAAAATACTGGCAAACCGGATTCAGCAACACATCAAAAAGCTTATCCACCATGATCAAGTGGGCTTCATCTCTGGGATGCAAGGCTGGTTCAACATTTGCAAATCAATAAACATAATCCAGCATATAAACAGAACCAAAGACAAGAACCACATGATTATCTCAATAGATGCAGAAAAGGCCTTTGACAAAATTCAACAGCCCTTCATGCTACAAACGCTCAATAAATTCGGTATTGATGGAACGTATCTCAAAATCATAAGGGCTATTTATGACAAACCCACAGCCAATATCATACTGAATGGGCAAAAACTGGAAAAATTCCCTTTGAAAACTGGCACAAGACAGGGATGCCCTCTCTCACCACTCCTATTCAACATAGTGTTGGAAGTTCTGGCTAGGGCAATTAGGCAAGAGAAAGAAATCAAGGGTATTCAGTTAGGAAAAGGAGGAGTCAAACTGTCCCTGTTTGCAGATGACATGATTGTATATTTAGAAAACCCCATTGTCTCAGCCGAAAATCTCCTTAAGCTGATAAGCAACTTCAGCAAAGTCTCAGGATACAAAATTAATGTGCAAAAATCACAAGCATTCTTATACACCAGTAACAGACAAACAGAGAGCCAAATCAGGAATGAACTTCCATTCACAATTGCTTCAAAGAGAATAAAATACCTAGGAATCCAACTTACAAGGGATGTAAAGGACCTCTTCAAGGAGAACTACAAACCACTGCTCAGTGAAATAAAAGAGGACACAAACAAATGGAAGAACATACCATGCTCATGGATATGAAGAATCAATATCGTGAAAACGGCCATACTTCCCAAGGTAATTTATAGATTCAATGCCATCCCCATCAAGCTACCAATGAGTTTCTTCACAGAATTGGAAAAAACTGCTTTAAAGTTCATATGGAACCAAAAAAGAGCCCGCATCTCCAAGACAATCCTAAGTCAAAAGAACAAAGCTGGAGGCATCACGCTACCTGACTTCAAACTATACTACAAGGCTACATTAACCAAAACAGCATGGTACTGGTACCAAAACAGAGATATAGACCAATGGAACAGAACAGAGTCCTCAGAAATAATACCACACATCTACAGCCATCTGATCTTTGACAAACCTGACAAAAACAAGAAATGGGGAAAGGATTCCCTATTTAATAAATGGTGCTGGGAAAATTGGCTAGCCATAAGTAGAAAGCTGAAACTGGATCCTTTCCTTACTCCTTATATGAAAATGAATTCAAGATGGATTAGAGACTTAAATGTTAGACCTAATACCATAAAAATCCTAGAGGAAAACCTAGGTAGTACCATTCAGGACATAGGCATGGGCAAAGACTTCATGTCTAAAACACCAAAAGCAACAGCAGCAAAAGCCAAAATTGACAAATGGGATCTAATTAAACTAAAGAGCTTCTGCACAGCAAAAGAAAGTACCATCAGAGTGAACAGGCAACCTACAGAATGGGAGAAAATTTTTGCAATCTACTCATCTGACAAAGGGCTAATATCCAGAACCTACAAGGAACTCAAACAAATTTACAAGAAAAAAACAAACAACCCCATCAAAAATTGGGCAAAGGATATGAACAGACATTTCTCAAAAGAAGACATTCATACAGCCAACAGACACATGAAAAAATGCTCATCATCACTGGCCATCAGAGAAATGCAAATCAAAACCACAATGAGATACCGTCTCATACCAGTTAGAATGGTGATCATTAAAACGTCAGGAAACAACAGGTGCTGGAGAGGATGTGGAGAAATAGGAACACTTTTACACTGTTGGTGGGATTGTAAACTAGTTCAACCATTATGGAAAACAGTATGGCGATTCCTCAAGGATCTAGAACTAGATGTACCATATGACCCAGCCATCCCATTACTGGGTATATACCCAAAGGATTATAAATCATTTTACTATAAAGACACAGGCACATATTTGTTTATTGCAGCACTATTCACAATAGCAAAGACTTGGAACCAATCCAAATGCCCATCAATGATAGACTGGATAAAGAAACTGTGGCACATGTACACCATGGAATACTATCCTACCATAAAAAAGAATGAGTTCATGTCCTTTGTAGGGACATGGATGAAGCTGGAAGCCATAATTCTCAGCAAACTAACACAGGAACAGAAAACCAAACACCGCATGTTCTCACTCATAGGTGGGAACTGAACAATGAGATCACTTGGACTCGGGAAGGGGAACATCACACACCGGGGCCTATCATGGGGAGGGGGGAGGGGGGAGGGATTGCATTGGGAGTTATACCTGATGTAAATGACGAGTTGATGGGTGCAGCACACCAACATGGCACAAGTATACATATGTAACAAACCTGCACGTTATGCACATGTACCCTACAACTTAAAGTATAATAATAATAAATAAATTAAAAAAAAAAAAGATAAAGTATTGTGGAGACCAAAGTTCTTATTTGTACAAGAAACCTTCAGGTAGTAGGCTTCAGAAACAATATGTTGTAAAATGTTTCTTATCAGGTTTAAAGTCTGTGTTGATTGTTAATGCTAGAGAGGTATAATGAGGCATGTCTGACCCCCACTTCCCATCATGGCCCGAACCAATCTTTTAGGTTAAATTTTAAGAGTGCCCTGGCTGTGGAGGAAGTCCATTCAGATGGTTGGGTGGGACCTTAGAATTTTATTTCTGGTTTACCATGAAGTAAAATTTAGTAGGCTGCCCATCTATTTTAGTTCCAGCAACACCATGATCAACTTGTCAATGCTAAAGGTAACTGTGAGTCAGATAATTCTTATTACTCTTTAAGCTCTAATACCTAGTAGGGTAACCATACCCACTTTGTCTGTGACAAATACTTGTTGCCACTTAACTCCTTTCGCACTAAGAACACAATATCCCCTTTCAAGTCAGGAAGCCCAATTTGATGGTGGCAGTTCCCTCTCTCATTTATGTCCTTACAGACAGTATACATCACAGAGCACTTCAGTGATGCTGGTGCTCCCCTTATGAATGTGTTTCTGACACAAAATTGTATTTAAGGTTTGCTATTAGAGATCTCAGCTCTGACTGGACGTGATGGCTCACGCCTGTAATCTCAGCACTTTGGGAGGCTGAGGTTGGCGGATCACCTGAGGTCAGGAGTTTGAGACCAGCCTGACCAACATGGGGAAACCCCGTCTCTACTAAAAATGCAAAATTAGCCAGGTATGGTGGTGCATGCCTATAATCCCAGCTTCTTGCAAGGCTGAGGCAGGAGAATCACTTCAACATGGGAGGAGGAAGTTGCAGTGAGCCGAGATTGCACCATTGCACTCCAGCCTGGGCAACAAGAGCTAAACTCCGTCTCAAATAAATAAATAAATAAATAAATAAATAAATAAATAAATCTAAGCTCCATTACTATGTAAACCAAAAATAAAATATTAAGGCCCCCAGCCATCTCAATGGACTTCCTTCTTGGCCAGGGCACTCTAAAATTTAACCTGAAAGACTGGCTCAGACCTTGATGGGAAGTGGGGGTCAGACATGCCTCATTATACCCTCCAGCATTAACATCAACACAGAATTTATCTGATAAGAAACATTTACAATCTATTCTCTCTGAAACCTGCTACCTGGAGGATTCATCTGCATGATAAAACTTTGGCATCCAAAACCCCTTATTATAATCTAGACATTCCTTTCTATTGATAGTAACTTTTTCAACCAGTTGCCAATCAGAAAATTTAAAAATCTACCTGTAACCTGAAAGCCCACTCCCACCCCCAAATACTTCGCGTTGTTCTGCCTTTCTGGACCAAACCAATGTATATCTTAAATGTATTTGATGGATGTCTCATGTCTCCCTAAAATGTAACCAAGCTGCCCCTCACCTTGGCACATGTTCTCAGCATCTCCTGAGAGTTGTGTCATGGGCCATAGTCACTGATATTTGGCTCAGAATAACTATCTTCAAATGTTTTACAGAGTTTGACTCTTTTTGTTGACAGCTATAAGAGATAACAGTTTTTTATAGAGCAGTCATAAATGTGGTTTGGTCCTCTACCCAAAACTTGATATTTGAATTTACTATCCTGAAGTCATCATTTTCTTTTTCAAGTTCTCAGGGATATATAGAAGCAGACAAGCAACCCTGTTATATTCATTTCTTTTACTTAAGTGTTCTATGGCTGCAAGCATTCTTTGATCACTTCAAACCTTGTCATGTATATGTATTTGTTTCCAAGTATCTACAAGTGATAATATAAGTAACTGTTTTGCTTCAGTAAGCCATGAATTTCAAGTGTACCCTTTACCCATTGAAACAGAATCATTAATATTGTTATAATAAATAAAATCAGATCAGAGAACCAGTTCTCAATAATGAAGAGTGAGTCTGATGGATTCTTTAAATTAGTTCTTGGCCAGGTGTGGTGGCTCATGTTTGCAATCCCATCACTTTGGGAGGCTGAGGTGGTGAATCACTTGAAGTCAGGAGTTTGAAACCAGCCTGGCCAACATGGTAAAACCCCATGTATACTAAAAATACAAAAAAATTAGCCAGGTGTGGTGGTGCACACCTGTAGTTCCAACTAGTTGGGAGGCTGAAGCATGAGAATCACTTGAACCCAGGAGGTGGAGGTTGCAGTGAGCCAAGATCGTGCCACCACACTCCAGCCTGGGTAACAGAGCTAGACTCCATCTCAAAATATAATAATAAAATAAAATAAGAATAAATTAGTTCTTGATTATTTATTTATTACTTTTTTAAATTAAAAATACAGTTTTTTCTTTTTGAGACAGGGACTTGCTTTGTTGCCCAGGTTGCAAACTGATGCAGGATTTTTCTTGGCCACTTTGCCAACCAGGGACCTCCATGGCCAGCAACATACACACCACCCCCCCCCCCACTACCACCTGGACTTCGCTTGAGCTCTGGGCCTGTCACTGGAGTTGCCCCACCCACTTGGCCTGCCTATACTATAGCTTATACCCATGTTAGGCAGTTCACGAGCTCTCATCCTGCATCCAAGAAGAATGAAGATGCACTGACAATTGAAGTGTAAGGATGGATGGAAAAGAATTTTATTGAGAGCAAACAGCTCTCAGCAGAGAAGGGATATGGGGGTTCTCCCCTACCCCTGCAGTAGGGTGGTTTCTCTCTCAGTGTAGCTGAAGCTGGGGCTTTTTATGGGCTCAAAGTATGGGAGTGCATACTGACTGGCTTGTGAGTATGCAAAAAGATTAAAACAAAGGCACCACTTAAAGGTGGGCATGACAGGATAAAAAAAATTAGGGATGGGTAGGTATAAGTAAAATAGATGAAGGATGGGGATCAATCAGAGGAAAGTGTGCTAAACGGGAAGACAGGTTCTCTTGGAATCCAGTCCAACTATTTACCCGAGACTGTCTTTGACTTGAAGATGGGGTTTCACCGGGGACCTGCCCCTATCTGCCTACACATTTGTCTGCATCCTGCCACTATCAATTCCCCACTCTGAAGAGATACACCTAAATGCTATTAGGATAAGGACAGTGACTGCTCCTAACTGCTTCCTACTGACAGGACTTGCTGTTTGGGAAAGACGGCAGTCAGATTTCCCTCAGAACCCTATCTAAGGGTACTTGTAAAAGAAAGCCATCATCCAAGGCTCTGGTTGCATGAATGTTTGGAGTTTGATGGATCAAAGATGAGAAGAGACAAACCAGGTATTTAGAAGACATGTATCAAAATGAAACAAGGGGGTAAGGACAGCTCAAAAATCTTGAGGCTGCAGACACACCCAGGTAATGGGTGACTATAGTTATGCCTGCTAAGATTTGGGTGCATGGGACTTGGCTTTGGTTAGCTCCCTTGGTCTTATTTTCCCAAAGAAATAAACCTTCAGGTTAAGGGCATCCTATTTACTCCTATCACCTTGTAGGATTTGTAAGATAATTGCTTAGAATTAGCATGTTTATCCAGATTTTTACATTACCCATCCCTTTTGTTTCTTCTGAGCCACAGCTGGAGATACCTGATGGGTTCACAGGAATAAGCAGGGTTAGTCTAAAATGTAGGCAAAATCTTAAAACAAACTGATGAGATTAGAATTTAATGACAAGTGTATAAGTTTTGAGACATAATTTTTCCTCTCTCCTGTCCTCATTTTTGTTTTAAAAAATCATGAAAGAACTGAGTTTGCAAAATAAACTTTAGTGTTATACGTGGCCTACTTATTTGCATAAAGTAAATCAAGAATAATTATTTTTCATATAGGCTTTTTAAATTGGCTTTGATGGAACTCTGTTTCACAAGGAATCTCACATAAGGCCTTTTAAAGCTGAGCCCAGCCATGGTTTTGTACCCTCAAATACCTATGAGTTGGGTCAATTCCTCTCTTCTTGAGATTCCAAGATAGCTTGGGGTTCCCGGGCCTGTTAGAAAGTAACATTCTTTACTCACCACAGGTTAGGAACCCCCCATGGGGCCTATGTAGACAAGGCATGAGGCCAGTTTTCTGAAGGGGCTTTTATTGGCTCTGCAAGACAAGCTTGATTACCTAAAGGAAAGCATGCCACTCTAGTCAAAGCCTTGGTAAAACAACCAGTTTCTGCAATTGCATCCTGTTGCAAAATGAATTCTTATTGCACTGATGCAAATAACTATGTTGTCATAAGTTTAAGAATACTAAAAAAGTTTCCAAATTCTGGAGAAGCCAGGCAGAGGGAAAAAATATGCTCTAAATTTTGTTCACAGGATTATACTTCACTCAATTGTTAAAAGCTGTAGATATAGCTCAATAGAAAATTTTCCTTGTTTTCTGAAAAACAAAACAAGGATCAGCAATGTTTTAAGCAAAAAATTAAAAAAGATTACTCCAGTTTTCTGTTAGCTCAGTTCATTCAGTTAACTCTTGTTCTGCTTGATATTTGTGAACCTTTCAGCTCTTCATGGGTCCTGAACATTTTTTCTTTATTCCAATAAAGAATAAAGATTCCAGTGTCACAATTTCCAAAGATATCAGGAACCTGCATTTACGAGCACTTGCCAAAGTCCTGCAGCTGATTATAAACCATCTTTTGAAAAGGATCAAAGCAAGACAACAATTGTCTGTGAATGACATAATGTCCAGGGTAGTTATAGTCAAAAACATAATTGGCAAAGAAATTTAGTTATTTCTGTGGTTTATAATAACTTAATAACCTTAATTATGATTGATAGCATATACTGAGACATTAGAATTTTAGAAATTCCATATAGTTTCAGAATATACATTAATATTATTTACCAAGATATAACCTAAATAATATTAAACATTATTTTGATTTGTGCAATCCCATGTAACTAAACATGTCAAATAATCCTGTTTACCTCTCTTTTGGATGCTCCAGAGGCCCTCTAGAGCATCTGAAAGTTTGGGGTTAGAAAAGACCATTTTTGAAGCTGAAACTTGATTTTGAGAAGCCTGTTAAACATGTTAGAAGTTTAGAACACCTGATACTATGAAATAGAATTCCAGGTTACCATAAGTTATTTACTTAGCCAAAATAATGACTCAATTTTTAAAAAATAGGAAAAAAACCTTTACTCATTAAGAGGGAAGGTTTACTTTTCCAAACAATCTGTCTCCTGTCTTCTCCTTTTTTTTCAGTAGTTTATTCCCAATGAAAAGGAAATTTTCATTATCCTTTACTATTACATGAAAACCTTGTTCAATACCTTAAGAAAACCTTGTGTTTTTATTCCAATACTCAATTTACAGAAAAACCATATAATTCCCTATTGAATTTTGTTTATATGTTCACATACAGAATTTGTTTTGCAAGATTAATTTTTACAAAACTTTCACAATTTGTTTAAGCCTTCAGCTTTATCTTATCTAAATTAAAACCTAGAAGGTAAGAAACATCTTCACTCACCTATGTGTTGGCCTATCCTTTCTGCTGTCGGTAACCTCATCTACGCCATGGATACAAGCATGACCTCCACCCATGAAATGAGGGGCGGGGGGAACTAATTGGCAGGAATTTGTCATGCTCAACTGTGTTATGCCCCTTGACTTCTGTTGTCATCTGCCTCTGGATCACTCAGATCTAGTTTTCCTTTCTAGGGCTTCAACCCAAAGCTTGGAATTGAGTTTGGGACAAGAAGATGCCTCAGGAGGGTGCATGGACTCATTAAATAGAGTCCCAGGTGGCCCTCCTTATCATAAGCCAAATGCTAAGTGAAGTTGTGGAATTGGGTCCTCCTCAAACAAGGGAGAGAAAAGGGAGTACCATGAATTGGGGTCCTGGCCTAGTAACATGCCTTCCAAAAGAAAAAAAAAACTCTCACATAGATAGAAAAGTGCTCTGTATTTGCAGGGCTGTGTTAACTCCTGACATGGTGGAGAAAAGAAAACAAACAAACAAACAAACAAACAAAACAGCTTAAATGCAGGGAGGGGAAGTTGCATGAAGGAAAAAGCCTCTTGCTCTTATGAAAATGGGTTCCTCCAACAGGGAGAGAAACTCTTAATCCCTGCTTCTTCCCCACTTCTAACAATAGGTGGAAACTGCATTGTTCTGAATTACATTTTTGATAACTGGGCCAAGTACACATTCTACCCAGTGATATCTCTGTAGTTTGCAACAGCACTCTTAACATTGTAAAAGAAAAGATTGGTGTCATGACATCCCTGAAAGGTAGAAGGAAGGTGCCAAGGAAAAGACTGGATTGTAACAAAGCTGACATTCTCAACCCCCAAGCATGATGGGGCAGGTGGCAGCCTCTTCTGCAGCCATGCCACTTGTTCTTAATTGGCTAACAGAGACCTGGTGCTCCATCTGTTTTCAGAAAATGTCTGAGGATGAAAAGGCTTGAAAATGAAAGTGAAGGAGGTTTTGGGTTTGCATTTATTCACCCTTTCTTAGATCCTGGACAAGCCCCCAGATATGATGCAGGATTTTTCTTGGCCACTTTGCTAACAGGGAACCTCCACAGCCAGCGATGACCCCCCACCCAGCCTCGGTCTTGCTCAAGCTCCAAGCCTGCTGCTGGAGGTACCCTGTGCATTTAGCCCACCTGTGATATAGCTTGTACCTACGTTGGGCAGTCCCTGAGCTCTTGTTCTGTGTCCAAAAAGAATAAGGATGCACTGACAATTGATGGGTTGAAAATAACTTTGTTGAGCAACAAAACAGCTCTCAGCAGAGAGGGCACATGGGAGTGGTCCCCCACGCCCACAGTCTGGTGGTTTCTCTCTCAGTGTGGCTGACTCCAGGGCTTTTTATGGGCTCAGAATAGGAGAGTGCATGCTGATTGGTTTGTGAATGTGCAAAAAGGTTAAAATGAGGGCACCACACAAAGGTGGGCACAACTGTGTTATAAAAAACAATTAGGGAAAGGTAGGTATACATAAAATAGGTGAAAGCTGGGGATCAGTCAGAGGAATGCATGCCTAATGGGAAGACAGGTTCTCAATCCAGTCCAGGGATTTACCTGGGACTGTCTTTGGCTTGACGGTGGGGTCTCACCAGGGACCCGCCCCATCTGCCTAGGCATTTGTCTGCTTCTTACCACTATCAAAACCACTTCTGATACCAATTACTCTTCCAGTGATTATTGTGTAATAAATTATCTCAAACTTAATGATAAACAACAACAATTTGATTATGCTATCAGATTCTAGGGGATCAGGAATTATGAAATGACACAGCAGCAAAGACTTATTTTTGCTCCATGATGTATGGGTCCTCAGCTGGATAGACTTGGAATCTAAGAGTTTCTCATTTGCTGGAGAATGGAATAATATGGAGACACATCCAATCACATGTTGGTTCCTGGATTGGAATAACTCAAAACCTAGGACTGCCAATCAGACCACAGACATGCAGATGAACTCTCCAGGTGGCTTGGCTTTCTTAGCCATATGGAAGTGGCATTGATTTTTTTTTGGTGGGTGGGGTGGGGAAGGGTCTGACTCTGTCTTCCAGGCTGCAGTGCAGTGGCATGTTCATGGCTCACTGTAACCTTGAACTCCCAGGCACAGGTGATCCTCCCACCTCAGCCTCCAGAGTAGCTAGGACTATAGGCACACACTACCATGCCAGGGTAATTTTGTGTGTGTGTAGATGTAACTGAACACAAGTCTGAATGCTCACTGCTTGCAGAGTCAAATTAACAAGAGAAAAGTCTGATAGAAAGACTGTTACTTTATTAACCAAAACTGGTAAAGGGAAAGTGGTCAGTTTCCTATCCAAAGTAAACACTTTGATTTTTAGGGGCGAACACAGGAGTTTAAAAAGAGGAAACTTAATAAGAAAGGCATGCAAGAATAGGGATATGTACAATGTGTCTTGTTCTGGTGGCTATCTTAGGTCCCAGTCCACCTAGATCTCAGGCTGGCATAATCTCAAAAATTGCTGGGTTGTTAACTAGCCACCTTGAAGTAATATCTGGAACTTTGCAACTGGGTCTCCAGACTTGGTCTGTCTGTCTCAAGTTTAGCCCCTGGAACTTCTAAGAAGGCACATAATTAGATAGTAGCATACAGTTAGATAAACCTGAAGGGAATATATATGGTGAGAAAGGGAGGGATATGGAGTTTATTTTAAGGCTAAGAAACAAGGCTTCCACAGTTTGCCTCAAGGTTACATCCTGAAACCCAAGAAAAAGAGAAAACAGTTGTTTTAAAATGGATTTTTAACTTAAGTTTCCCAGTTTTGTAGAGAAAGGTTCTCACTACGTTGCCCAGGCTGGTATTGAACTGGCCTCAAACTGTCATCCCACCTTGGTATCCCAAAGTACTAGGATTACAGGCATGAGCTACTGTGCCCAGTCTGCATTGACTTTTATGGTCTATGTTTGGAAGTCAAATAGTGTCTCCTCTGCCAAACTCTACTGGATGAAACATTCCCCCAAACCTTCTCAGTTGGAGGAGGAAGAGACATAGATTCCACTTCTCAATGGGGTACAGCAATGTTCTTGAAGAGCATGTGGGATGAAACTGATGTAGTAGACATTTTTGGAAAATACAATCTGCCACGATCTTCCCTATGGCAACAATTATTTATTTTCTTCCAGTACACAAATTACACTTATCTCCTTCAAGAATCACTCCCTTCCCCACTTTTCCCCTGGCCAAGCCTCATGCCATTAAGACATTGCTCAAGTCCAGGACTCATCATCTCAGTCAAGTCTGAGTATACATGAGGTTCTTTGGGTGTTGTTTTTAGGTTTACCTCTTTGAATACCATTCTGCTCAATATGATGACCTGTGAATTAATGAAACATGTTATTATTCTGTCTACTCCAAAAATATAAGATGTGAGACAGGCACAGAAAAATTAACTATAGACACTTTCACTCAAAAGACAAAACAGGAGGCACATAGCAGCCACTGAACATAGCAGTTCTGAAAATCCAACTAGGTATCTCTTGTGATTCTTGATAAAGGAATAGTTCTACTACCTACTATCTGTTCTGTGTGGCTCTTAGCTTTTCATTGTGTGTCTTGCTTCTGCTCTGTGAGTTGGCTTTCATCTCTCCTAAGAAGTGGCCTGTGTTTGTAACGGATTACCCTCAGTCTTCAACATACTCTAAAAGTTTGGGATCTTGATGCCATTTTTCTTTTTGTTTAACACCTGAACCTTTTAGTTCAAGCAAGGCAATTCCTTTAAAATCTCTGGGGGCTTCCTGTGTATCAATTTATAAACAAAGTCACACTTAGAAACTCCTTTTCTAACTTGGGCTTCTGTGAGGATTTCATAGGACACACCCTTGAGAGTCTAAGAAGCCTTATACTTTAATTTGATATGTAGTCTTATCATCCATAGAAACTGTTTTGTCTGTTGGAAAGTGTCTATGAGGTAACAACTTAGTTCATTCTAAGATCAGGACAAAGGCTCTTACAGAAATTTAAATTAATGTTCCTATATATGTGAGTGAGTCTGTTTTAAGTTTTAGAGTGAGTTTTGAAATATGTGAATGTATGTGAGTGAGTGTATAGGTATGAGAATGTAAATATGTGAAAGTTTGGGACTGAGTTTAAGACTGAATATGTGAGTGTGGCAGTAGAAGAGTGAAAATATGAGAGTAAGCATAAGAGAGAAAAAATATGAATGGGGATTTCTGAACACAGCCAAAGTTTTCCAAAATAACCATGAGGGATATAGAATTAAACAAAATCCATGCTGAGATTATAATCACCAATTTTCTCAGTGTATGGGTGAACATCATCCTGATTTTTACTAAAAAGCCCAATTCCTCACTCAGGAGGTGAGGAAGATTGGTGGAGAAAGCACACCTGACTGCTATGGAGGGTGAAAGACCTGGGTCTTTCCTATTTGGGATTCCACTTCCCAGCTGTGTGAATTTAAGCATATGCCTCACACCTAATAGGTTTAAAAAGTGGAATCGCATTGCTCTTTATTTTCTCACTACTTTGTTTCTGAAGATGGCTCTCTTTACATAGCTTTTTCTCAAAGAGAGTAATGAAAACTATGGTTTGGGTAAATATATAATATTGTCTTAGGTAGCTCTTCTTTTGGATTCATCTTCTTTGGAGTACCTAGTCCTGAACACAAAGGTCTTTTTCTTCTATTTTCTTGTTAATCTCCCCAAATCAATCAAGGCTATACTACAGTTCTGTCACTCTAAATAGAATTACCCAAGGTTGTGTAACACTGTTGCATACTTGTGTACTCTGATGATGAGATTGTGAGTTTTCGAAAAAAGCTATTATATTTTTGTTTGCTTGTTTCACCATAGCATCGTAAAAAGTTACTTAATTCCGGGCATCATTAATTCACAGGGCATAGGCTTTAGCATTGCTTGAGAAATGTAATTTCCCAAATATGAAAGTATCATTTCGTCTCCTTGTGGTCACTAGAATATAAGGCCCTTCGTTGGAGTTTGTTTCTCTTACCTTGAAGCTTTATTTTTTCTCCACCATCATCACACATATTTGTCTAGCGATTATCTAGACCCTTTGGTCCTGGAATTGCCTCCATGTTGTTTTCTCTGAACCTGCGGGGCTCATCCTCATTAAATTCTCCCCTCCTCATTAAAGTCATCATGATGGTTTTAATTGGGAAATTTTCACTCTCTATGGATCTCTGTCAATTAAAAAAGGTATTCACATGTTGATATGGTTTAACTGTGTCCCCACCCAAATCTCATCTCGGATTGTAACCCCCATGGGGGAAGGAAGCAATTGGATTATGGGGGCAGTTTTCCCCATGCTGTTCTCATGATAGTGAGTGAATTCTCACAAGACCTGGTGGTTTTATAAATCGTAGTTTTTTTCCTGCACCCTCATTCACTTCTCTCCTACTGCCTGTGAAGAAGGTGCCTGCTTTTCCTTAAGGACCACCTTGATTATAAGTTTCCTGTGACCTCCCCAGCCATGTGAAACTGTGAGTTAATTAAACCTGTCTTCTTTATAAATTACCCAGTCTTAGGCAGTTCTTTATAGCAGTGTGAAAACAGACTAATACACATGTATTACTTAGATTGATTCTCCTTCCTTATCCGAATTGTCTCTATCTCCAGGTTCTATCCTTTTTCCTTTTCCTTCATCTAGTCATTCATCTCTAGCTTTGGCAGGGATGAAAGACCCTTGAGGAATGTTTTGAGGCTATTCTTGTGAAGGTGTATTGGAAAGGATATGTTAATCTTTTGACCCATGTGTATTTTAATTTCTATGTTGCCTGATATGAAGTAACTTATACCTGGAGGTCCAGGTTTTGAGCACTAACATTATTTTCTGTGTAGCAGGATCTGATATCAGGAATTTCAAATGACCTAATCTTTGAAAATTTTAGTGCTTATGTTTGCTTGGAGTTTGAGACTGAGGGTATGATGGTCCTTGGCATGTGATGCAGACCTTAGGCCTTTAGCGAAGGTCATCAGACATGTCTCAGACACTCCTAAATTTTCTGCATCTTTGAGTCTTGGGGTTGCTTGTGGAAACTGAGTGTTGAGATTATATTTGGTACTTTGTGGACTTTGAGATCTGTTCCATCCTGGGTACTTGTTATGACAGTCCTTAAAAGGGAATGAGACCCAGGTTGGTGTGTCTGTTGGGAAAGACAAACCTGTTAAAGTTCCTTTGTGTTCTCCATAACCAACTGTTTGAAGATTTTGTTTTTCCCCTTCCAAGTCTTTTTCTGAGAATTACTGATGTTGCCTTTAATATTTTGTTTACTAATTCATTAACTGGATTACAAAGGCTACAAATGGTTGACATCTAGATTAAGAGACTACCTCCAAGGATGAATTTACATTTTTCAATTTCCATAGAAACCTAATAATAATGATAACTTTATAACGACATTCTGCTTCCTACGACACCTGGGTTATACCTATATGGCCCAGAAGCAATATTTAGCAGCATATTTACAGGCAGGGAAGGAAGAATACCTGCATCAATACCAATCCTATTGATTGTTTACCATTATTATGAGCTTTATATTTCATTGGGGGAAGATGTAATTGGAGATGAGGACCATCTGATCCCTCCTTGTGTGAAAGAAGCTTGTTGCTCTCGCTGAGGGAAGACTGAAGTTCCGGTCATTTCCCATATTCCTTTTATTCTGGGATTTAAGGTGATATAATATCTGTGTGATTGAAGGGTCTTGTAATTTTGAGTTTTCAAAAACAGAGCTGCCCAAACGTGTTTGAATAACCCTAACCTCTTCTCCCTTTTCAGTCTATTTCTGCCTCCTGTTGTTACTTCCTCTGTGCTATCTCCCTTTATCTGTTTCTTTTTTCATTCCCTATCAGGATTCCAAAATTTTAAAGAATTCATCATTAAAGCCTATTTAAATAACTGCTGTGTGTTATATTTTTTCTTTTGAATTTGATTTTAAGTAATTACCCTACACTGTGTTTAGGTGTGACATTCTTTTTATTAGCTTTGGTGTTCATAGCATTTTTTTTTGAATGTGTACTGTGACACTTTTCAACCTTTTTAGAAATTCTCAGCTAGTTTCACTTCATTTGTTCTGTATCCCCTTTTCTTCCGGGACTGCAATTACACATCTTTAGTACTTTGCACCAAGGCTGTTATCTCTGCTAAGACAGAGAAGGATCTTAATTCTGGTAAATGACTTCATTCAGGCAAGTGATTCAATCTTTGGGTGGGCTGATGTATTTCCAATTGATTTTTATTCTTTATCAATTTCCAATTGATTTTATTCTTAGTACCACACCCTTTGTGATTCCTTACTAAAATCCTTGGGCATGCATAGGACCATTTCTCTATATCAGATCCCCAAATTCAGTTTTGTTCCTCAAGCCCCATAACACTTCTGGAAGTATGCTCAACTTCATAACCTCTCATCTGCTGCTTTCAAATCAGCAAATGTCTTATGGGGGAATACCTTAAGAAATTTTGGTCTCATCTCTTTGGTTTTCTTTCTTTTGAAATTCTCATCTCCTGCAATCTTGCTGCCACACTATCTTTCCTATACCTTCAAGCAGATAGTTTTTATCCTTCTACTTCCCTATATATTTTTCTCAAGAGGCTTGGTGTAGGGAAGCTTGTCTGTCATTTCCAAAAACAGAAATTGAGGTAGGCTAATTTTAAATTTCTGTAAAGACTGTTGGTTTTCCTTTCAAAGTGCCCTGTATATTAAGTTCCCAGCTTAGGTTATGTAGGATATATGTGTACCTAGTTCTTCACATCGTCGCCAAGATGTAATATTAAAATATTTTAAAAATTCAACCTAATAGATGTTATGTGGTACATCATTGCTGTTTTAAAATACAGTTTTAATATACATGTTTTTCAATTACTCTTAATGCTGAACAAATTTTCTCATACTACTTGAGCATTTACTTTTTCTTATTTAACTTTTTTTGGAAGTTACATTCTGATTGTTCTTTAAACTATTTCAATTCATGATCACTTGATCTGCAGATAGTATTTCTTGTATATTTCTTATTTATTAGTATATAATTGGTTTTCTCAATATTAAAAATATTCTTTTGTTATATTTCCATATATAGTTTTTAATGAATGCATTTAGTGGTAGATAATTGATTTATAAATCGTATTCAACAATGGTAGACTAGATGATACCAAATTTGGTATTTGGTTATATAATTTCTGAATGTCTTATCAAATTTTGTCTATGTCCTAATACATATGTGTAAGAATGTGTATTCTCTGAGTATTAGCTTTCTCTTGGATACAAAGTTCTATATGTTTCTATTAAATCACATTTCATATTTGTGTTTTCTACTCATCTGTATTCTTACATAATTTTTTGTAGTATTTTAGCTTCTTAAAAAGGTGTGTCTTAATATACCAAAATGATTGTGTCAATTTTTATAGTTTTATCACTCATTCATTGTCTTATATGTGCAAAAACTTTGATTTTAAGTTCATCTAGCATTGTATTTTGCCTTCTTTTGGTTTATTACTTTCAACTTTTGACAAGCTATTCTAAAATTCATCTGGTGAAGTATAGGTACATCAGCAACAAAGAATCATAATTTTAAAGGCATATTGAGAACTTAGTCTTTATTACAATGAAAGAATTTGCTAAATCTTAATTTCATAAAATATTTCTCTAGAGGACCTTTGGTTTTCCAAAGGCTGTAGTTCAAAAGAAGTGTCAAAGTAATAGCAAGAAGTTTCAGATACTGGGGTAAAGAAGAGAAAGAAGGAACTGCTACAATATAGTCATGGTTATATTGGGGTATTGGTACTAAAGTTAAGTGCTATTATTTTGGGGAAATTCATTAGCAGAATTTTTCCCTCCATATGTATTTTTTTTTTTTTTACTTTTTTATTATTATACTTTATGTTCTAGGGTACACATGCACAACGTGCAGGTTTGTTACATAGGTATACATGTGCCATGTTGGTTTGCTGCACTCATCAACTCGTCATTTACATTAGGTATTTCTCCTAATGCTATGCCTCCCCCAGCCACCCACCCCTTGACCAGCCATGGAGTGTGATGTTCCCCGCCCTGTGTCCATGTGTTCTCATTGTTCACTTCCCACCTATGAGTGAGAACATGTGGTGTTTGGTTTTCTGTCCTTGTGATAGTTTGCTTAGAATGATGGTTTCCAGCTTCATTCATGTCCCTGCAAAGGACGTGAACACATCCTTTTGTATGGCTGCATAGTATTCCATGGTGTATATGTTGCACATTTTCTTAATCCAGTCTATCATTGATGGACATTTGGGTTGGCTCCAAGTCTTTGCTATTGTGAATAGTGCTGCAATAAGCATACATGTACATGTGTCTTTATTGTAGAATGATTTACAATCCTTTGGGTATGTACCTGGTAATGGGATCGCTGGGTCAAATAGTATTTCTGGTTCTAGATCCTTGAGGAATTGCCACACTGTCTTCCACAATGGTTGAACTAATTTACACTCCCACCAACAGTGTAAAAGCATTCCTATTTCTCCACATCCTCTCCAGCATCTGTTGTTTCCTGACTTTTTAATGATCACCATTCTAGCTGGTGTGACATGCTATCTCATTGTGGTTTCGATTTGCATTTCTCTGATGGTCAGAGATAATGAGCATTTTGGCATATGTCTGTTGACTGCATAAATGTCTTCTTTTGAGAAGTGTCTGTTCATATCCTTTGCCCACTCTTTGATAGGGTTGTTTGTTTTTTCTTGTAATTTTCTTTCAGTTCTTTGTAGATTCTGGATATTAGCCCTTTGTCAGATCAGCAGATTGCAAAAATTTTCTGACATTCTGTAGGTTGCCTGTTCACTCTGATGATAGTTTCTTTTGTTGTGTAGAAGCTCTTTAGTTTAATTAGATCCCATTTGTCTATTTTGGCTTTTGTTGCCATTGCTTTTTGTGTTTAGTCATGAAGTTCTTGCTCATGCCTATGTCCTGCGTGGTGTTGCCTAGGATTTCTTTTAGGGTTTTTATGGTGTTAGGTCTTACATTTAAGTCTTTAATCCATCTTGAGTTAATTTTTGTATACAGTGTAAGGAAGGGATCCAGTTTCAGTCTTCTACATCTGGTTAGACGGTTTTCCCAGCACCATTTATTAAATAGGGAATCATTTCTCCATTGCCTGTTTTTGTCTGGTTTGTCAGAGAGCAGATGGTTGTAGATCTATGGTGTTATTTCTGAGGACTCTGTTCTGTTCCATTGGTCTATATCTCTGTTTTGGTACCAGTACCATGCTTTTTTGGTTACTGTTGCCTTGTAGTACAGTTTGAAGTCAGGTATCGTGATGCCTCCAGCTTTGTTCTTTTTGCTTAGGATTGTCTTGGCCATGCGGTCTCTTTTTTGGCTCCATATGAACTTTAGTTTTTTTCCAATTCTGTGAAGAAAGTCATTGGTAGCTTGATGGGGATAGCATCGAATCTATAAATTACTTTGGGCAGTATGGCCATTTTCACAATATTGATTCTTCCTATCCATGAGCATGGAATGCCCACTGAGCCATGCACGGGAGGGTATCTCCTAGTCTTCTGGTTGCTAATACTGTGGGAATAGTGCAGTATTTGGTCAGGAGTGCACCATTTCTCCACATACAGTCTGTCACAGCTTCCCTTAGATAGGAAAGGGAAATCCCTTGACCCCTTGTGCTTCCTGGGTGAGGCAACACCCCACACTGCTTCAACTCGCCCTCCATGGACTGCACCCACTGTCTGACCAGTCCCAGTGAGATGAACCAGGTACCTCAGTTGGAAATGCAGAAATCACCCATCTTCTGCATCAATCTCGCTGGGAGCTGTAGACCAGGGCTGTTCCTATTCAGCCATCTTGGAAGGGACCTCCTTTAGGACAATCACAGGGTCCCACAATAGGCTGTATGCAGGCTGAGGAGCAAGGAGGGCCAGTTTGAGTCCCAAAACTGAAGGACTTGGAGCCTGATGTTCGAGGGCAGGAAGCATCCAGCAAGGAAGAAAGATGTAGGCTGGGAGGCTAGGCCAGTCTCTCCTGTATATTTTAACTCTACATGGGCATAAGGAATGAGAGATTTTACTTTCTAAGAATCTAGTAAGGCTTTTGATTGCAGAAATTCAGGCTAATTTTTTAATAGGCATGTCTTTTTTTCAGTCAAAATGCAATAGCAGCAGAGTTACAAAGCATGAAGGAATGAGAATTTTTAGAGGGAGTTAAATTTCATACAATATTAAATTCACCATTTAAATCATTTTTTAGTGTACAATTCGGTGAGTTTTAGTACACTTACAATGTTGTTCAACCATTACCATTATCTAGTTCCAGAAAATTTTCATCACCCCCAAAGAAACCCTCATATCCATTAAGCAGTCATTCCCCGTTTTTCTCTATCCCCTGCCCATGGCAATCAGTAGTCTGTTTTCTGTCTCTATGTGTTTGACTGTTCTGGAAATTCCATATAAAATAGAAACATGCATGTGGCTGCTTTTACTCAGTATAATATTTCAAGGTTCATCCATGTTATACCATGTATCAGTACTTCATTCTTTTTATGACTAAATAATATTCCATTGTATGAATATAATACATTTTCTTATCCATTTATTGGCTGATGGACATTTGGGTTGTTTACACTTTTTGGCTATGATAAGACTGCTATAAACATTTGTGTGCAAGTTTCATTTGGCTACCTGTTTCCAATTCTATTGGATATGTATGTAGCAGTGAAATTGATGAACTATATGATAATTCTATGTTTAATATTTTCAGGAATCAGCAAAATGTGTCACAGCAGCTGCACTATTATACATTTGCAGCAGGGAATTCCAATTTATCTATGTCCTTGTTGACCCTTGTTTTCTACAATCTTGACTATAGGCATTATAGTGGGTTTGAAGTGATATCCCATTGTGGTTTCGATTTGCATTTCTCTAAAGACTAATGATGTTTATTATCTTATCATGTGCTTATTGGCCACAATTTGGTCAGAAAAGCATAAGTAAGGTTGCAGAGAAAATTGAACATTTACCCCACTCATTTGCAATGAGGCAATTTAAACCAGTGTTCTAGCCAGCCCACATGCCATACTTCAATAGGGGTATTTCTATGAAAAAAGAAGATTAAACAGGATCACCAATTTCATGATACTGAAAAAAACTCCAGAATAAAATTTAAAATCATCATACCAAGAAAACACAAAATCACAAACTGACTGAGAAAAGATAATCAAATGATGCCGAAACCATGAAGATTAAATTTTAAAACTGTTTAACAAAGCTTTTAATGCAGCCATCATACAAATATATCAAAAAGCAATTTTAATCCTCTTGAACTTTGTGTTAGAATCATGCAATGGAATACTATGCAGCAAGACAAAAGAAGGAACTACTAATAAACTCAACATGGTTGAATCTCACAGATAATACTTAACGATGGAAACCATACACACAGGGATACATGCTGTGTAATTCCATTTATAAACTTCAAGATCAGACAAAACTAATTTATGTTGGTACAGGTCAGAAATGTTGTTAGCTCAGGAGTGGTAGCTCCTGACTGGAAAGGTAAACAAAAACCAGGTAAAATTGTCTATATCTTGAACTATGTGGTAATTAGAGGGGTGTATATTTATATAAAATAAAACTGGTCTGTGTAATTAATGCGTGTATAGTTTAATTTACGAAAAGTATGCCTCAACTGAAAAAGTGAAGCACAACTGAAAAAACAAGTTGAAAAGATAAAACTACTGATTTTAAAACCAATACACTCCATATATACATATGGGTCAATCATTAGATACAAATATCTTAATTTTTCTTCTCTTTAAAGCTATTAAATGCAGAATAGAATGATTACAAGTATTATATAAAAACAACTATAGTAATAAAATTATTACCGAGAGAAAATCATTATAATAATGACAAATATGAAAGATACTTCTAAACATTGAATAGCCCTAAGTGTTGACAGAGACTTCCTAAGAAATCATTGTAGCAGTCTATAATACCACCAACAGTGTACCTTTTCCTACATACCTGAGCTAGGTTAGAGTATTAGGTTTACTTTTAATGTTAGCAAAATGATTGACAAACAATAGTTTAACATCTTTTTGCATACGAATATTAAGACATTTAATAATGATTATCATCCCCCTCTATGTATACAACTATAAAACCTAGGACATAAGATAGCCAACAAACAAAGGCAACTCTGAAAGATGGAGAGAAGGCAGATTGACTAGGGAACCTTGGGACTTGAAGAACATAGTAGTGAATTGTCTCTTTGTTTCCTTATTACCTCCCAAATGTCCTGGACAGTGCACTGCACAAGCCTCCAACTCAGAAATGCCAACAGGTACAGATAAAAAATAAACTAAAAGCTCTTAGTAAAACATATTTCTCCTGGTCAGGTACTAGTAAAGCATAGCCTAACAACAGAATATCTTTTTGACAATACCTTCCCTACTCCAGTGAAACACCAATGGAAAAACTGCACTGCTCTCCAGTGGGGCCAAGCAGGAGGCAGATAATCCACTCCACACACCATGACTTGAAAGCAGTTGCACACTACAATTTTCCCACCTGGTGATATCAATGGAGCTGATCAGGAAACTAACTGATGCTCAACTTGGCAAAAGCAAGAAACAGTGTTATTTCCTGCATGGGTGATCGAGGGAATAGCAGGAAGCTGATCTTCCACCTCCATGCCCTGCAGAAGCATGAATTCATCTGCCAGGGTACACTGACAATGAGGCAAAGTATAGAGCTGAGTCTCCATCCCATTTTGGCATCAATAACACTAAACAAGTTGCACCAAGTCAGGGGTGGTAAGTGGTTATCCTCTCTACCACTGGTGTCAGTGAAGTCCAGTAGAAGCTAAACCTCCACATCCACCTACCAGTGACAAGAGTGAACAAGGAGGTGCAAAGAAGGACTAGTTGGCAATCCTGTTCTTCTCCCTGGTGTCAGTGGAGCCCACTGTTGACCTGAGCTTCCATGTCTCCCCTATGAAGTAGTGCCCTACTTTTGCTCAGGTGGTGTTGGTAAAGTCAAGATAGACACTAAACATACATGCTCACCTGGGCCTTGCATTATACCTCAATAGGGAGACAGACTGCTAAAAACTAACTTTAAATGGGATACTCCATACACAGAAGAATGAAACTAGAGCCCTATCTCTTGTCATATACAAAAATCAAATCAAAATGGATTAAAGACTTAAATCTAAGACCTCAAACTATGAAACCACTACAAGAAAACATTGAGGAAAATCTCCAGGATATTTGTCTGAGCAAAGATTTCTTGAGCAATAACTCAAAAGTACAGACAACCAAAGGAAAAATGGATAAATTGAATCACATCGAGTTAAAAAGCTTCTGCACAGCAAAAGATACATCAACAAAGTGAAGAGACAACCCACTGAATGGGAGAAAATATTCGCAAACTACCAGTTTGACAAGGGGTTAATCACCAGGATATGTAAGTAATCATCTGGCAAAGGATAAATAACCAGCATATATAAGGAGCTCAAACAACTCTATATGAAAAAAATCTAATAATCTGATCAAAACCTGGGTGGAAGATCTGAATAGATATTTCTACAAGAGAAGACATAAAAATGGCAAACAGGCATATGAAAAGGTGCTTAGCATCACTGTTCATCAGAGAAATGCAAATCAAAACTACAATGAGATACAATCTTACCCTAATTAAGATGGCTTATATCAAAAAGACAGACAATAACAAACGTTGGCAAGGATGTAGAGAAAAGGGAACCCTCGAACACTGTTGGTGGGAATGTAAATTAGTACAAACACTACAGAGAATGTTCGGAGGTTTCTCAAAAAAAAAAAAAAAAAAAAAAAAAACTAAAGTAAAAATAGAGCTACCATATATGACCTAGCAATCCCACTGCTGGCTATATACCCAACAAACAAGAGAGTGCAGATCAGTATATCAGAGCGATATCTGTACTCCCTTGTTTGCTGCAGTACTGTTCACAATAGACAAGATTTGGAAGCAACCCAAATATTCATCAACAGATGAATAGAGACAATATGGTACATACATACAATGGAATACTATTCAGTCATAAAAAGAATGAGATTGAGATTCAGTCATTTGTAACAACATACATGGAACTGGATATCACTATGTTAAGTGAAATAGGCCAGGCACAGAAAGACAAACATTGCATGTCCTCACTTATTTGTGGGATCTAAAAATCTAAACAATTGAATTCACAGATATAAACAGTAGAAGGATGGTTACCAGAGGCTGGGAAGGATAGTGGAGGGTGGTTGGGAGGTGGGCATAGTTAATGGGTACAAAAAAATAGTTAGAAAGAATAAGTAAGCCCTACTACTTCATAGCACAACAGGATAACTAGAGTCAATAATGACTTAATTGTACATTTAAAATAAGTAAAATAGTATAAGTGGATTTTTTGTAACACAAAGGATAAATGCTTGAGGGGATGGATACCCCATTCTCCATTACATGATTATTATGCATTGATTGTATGCCTGTATCAAAATATCTCATATACCCCACAAATATATATACACCATGTACCCACAGAATAAAAACAAAAAGATTAAGTAGGATAGATACTTTCATACTGTGTTATGAAAAATGTTCAAAATCCAACTGAAAATCATGCAAATTATATCAAGAACCAGAATAAAACACAAAATGAATGACAATAGAAAATAAAAAGATGTCAACATTGAGATGAATCGAATGTTGAAATGATCTGACAAGGATTTTTAACATAGTTATAATTAAAATGCTTCAATAAGTAACTAAGAATTATCTTGAAACGAAAGAAAGATAATCTCAGTAAAGAAATAAAAGTTCTATAATAAGACAAAATAGAAATTTTTGAAATAAAAATGCAATAATTGAAATAAAAATCTCACTGAATGGGCTGAATAGTAGAGACAAGAAAATAGAGGATAGAATCAATGAACTTGCAGATGGTTCAATAGAATTTACACCATCTTGTCCAGGCGTGGTGGCTCACGCCTGTAATCTCAGCACTTTGGGAGGCCAAGGTGGGTGGATCACCTGATGTCAGGAGTTTGAGACCAGCCTGACCAACATGGAGAAACCTCATCTCTACTAAAAATACAAAATTAGCCTGGCGTGGCGGTGCATGCCTGTAATCCCAGCTACTCGGGAGTCTGAGGCAGGAGAATCGCTTGAACCCGGGAGGTAGAGGTTGCAGTGAGCCGAGATCACACCATTGCACTCCAGCCTGGGCAACAGAGCGAGACTCTGCCAAAAAAAAAAAAAAAAAAAAAAAATTGCACCATCTTAACAACAGAGAAAAAATAAACTAAAAAAATTAAAAAAAAATTCTAGCAAAAAAAATAAATAAATAACAAAGAATCCAACATTCCAACATTCATATCACTAGATTTTAAGTAAAGGAAAGTGGGACTGAAAACGTATTTAAAGGTATAATATCTGGAAACTACCCAAATTTAGTAAAATATGTAAATCCGTAATTTCAAGAAGCTGAAACGTTTCCAAATAGGATAAACTCTAGGAAATCTATACTAGGACACATCCTAATTATACTTTTGAAAACTGGAAAGAAAAAAATTAAAAGCAGCCAAAGTGAATACAATTAAAATGACAGAAAATTTTTCATCTGAAAACATGGAGGCCAAAAGGATGTGGGAAATATTTTCCACACACTGAAAGAAAATAATTCTCAGTTGCAAATACTGTATCTGGGGAAAATAGTCATTATGAATTAAGGGAAAATAAAGGCATTCTCAGATGAAGGAAAACTAAAATAATGTGATGCTAGGAAGCTGATCCTTAAAAAATGGCTGAAGCATTATGTAATATACCCATGTAACAAACCTAGACATGTATCCCGTGAATTTAAGATGATAAAAGATGGCTAAAGAAAGTTATCTAAACAGAAACGAAATGATAACACAAAAAGGTTTGGAATTTTACAAAGGAAATAACATTTTAGTAGGTAAAAAAGGTTAAAATGATGATTAATATTTGATGGTTGAAGCACAAATTATAACTCCATCTGAGGTGGTACTTACTATATGTAGAATAAATACTTAAGCAAATTATATTTTAAAAGTGCATAGGGTAAGGAGACCTAAATGAAAGTAAGGTTTTGTCACTTTACATAAAGTGGTAAAATGTTGATACAAGTAAACTGTGATGTTATATATGCATAGTGTTGTACTTACAGTGTCCACCAAGAAAACTAAGCAAAGCACTATACTCTAAAACACTATAAATAAATCAAGATGGAATCCCCAAAAATATTCAAAATAACTCACAGGGAGGTAAGAAAGGAGAAGCAGAGAAACAAGAAACAGAGGAAACGAAATGAAAATAACAACATGGCAGACTTAAGTCAAAACAAAACAATAATTGCCTTAAATGTAAATGGCCTAAATATACAAATTAAAATAAAGATATTGCCACATGGATTTTAAAACATAACCCAACAATATGCTGTCAAGAAAAAACTCATTTCAAATGCAATAACAATGGTAGGTTGGCATGGAAAGGTAAAGAAATGGAAAAGATATACCATCCTGTCAATTAAAAAAAAAAGCAGACATATCTGTGTAAGTATTATATATAGTAGACTTCAGAGCAAAGAAAATCACTAGTGATGAAGAAAGACTTTACATCATGATAAAGGAATTATTACTTGAAAGATACAATTCTAAATGAGTACATACCAAATAATAGACCCTCATAATACATGAAGCAAAAATTGACAAAGGACAAATAGACAAATAGATAAATAGACAATTATACTTTGGGACTTCAGTACTCTACTCTCAGCTATTGAGAGAAAAACTAAGCAGAAAATCAGCAAGCACATACAACAGAATAATACAACGCCAACATGATCAAGTTAACATTTATAGAGCACTCCACCCAGCAAAGCAGAATACGCATTTTTTTTCAAGTGTTTATGGAACAGTCACCAAGATAGACCATATCTTGGGCCATAAAACAAATCTCAACAAATTTAAAAGAATTATAGGCCAAACATGGTGACTCATGCCTGTAATCCCAGCACTTTGGGAGGAAGAGGTAGAAGAATCGCTTGAGGCCAGGAGCCAGAGACCAGCCTGGGCAACAGAACAAGACCCCATCTCTTAAATAAAATGTATTAGCTGGGAGTGGTGGCACACACCTGTAGTCCCACTTACTAAGGAGGCTGAGGCGGGAGGATGGTTTGAGCCCAGAAGTTAAGACGCTGCATGAGTATGATCATGCAACTGTAATTCAAACTGGGCAACAGCAAGATGCTATCTCTAAAACAAAAAAAGAACCATAGTCATATATAGTATGTTCTCTGAACATAATGGAATCAAACTAAACATCAATAACAGAAAAACAATGGGAATTCTGCAAATCGTTTGATATCTAGCAAAAATATATCTTAACAATCCACTGGACCTAATAAGAAGTCTCAAAGGAAATAAAATGACAAAACTAAATGAAAATTAAAATACAATGTATAAAATATGTTATACACAGCTAAGGCAAGGATAAGATGGAATTTATAGCACTAAAATTCTTTTAGTAAAAAAGAGGAAAATTCTCAAATGAATAGTCTAATTTTCTACCTTAGTAAACTATTAAAAGACCAAAATAAACCCAAAAGAGCAGAGGGAAGGAAATAAAAATAAGAGCAGGAATCAATGAAATAAAAAATAAGTAAACAATAGAGAAAATCAGTAAAACAAAAATCAGATTCCTTTAAAAATCAATATAATTTATAATCCCCTAGCAAGACTGACAAAGATTAAAAGGACAGAAGACCTAAATCAACAATATCAGGAAAAAAATTTGGGATATCAATACAGATCCTGTAGCCATTTAAGGGATAATAAGGGAATACTATGAAACATTTTATGCTCACACATTTAACTACTTAGAAGAAACAGATCAATTCCTAAAAACACACAAAATAACAAAACTCAATTAAGATGAAATATGCACTCACAATAGTCCCATGACCATTAAATAAACTGTATCTAAAATTAAAAGATGAGGTTCTGGCACAGCCCTAAAGAATCTGAGTGGCTCTATGTTGACCAAACCTAGTGGATGCAGTTAGTGCTAGAGGCCAGCCCTGCCCACCAAGAGACACATTCCTGCCTTCTAGGTCTACTGGGACCACCTGCTCTCCAGCCACCTTCTTCACCATATGTTTTGAGAATCTTTTGAGATTTACTCCCATAATAGGTGAAATTCTTCCACACTACTATAAATGGTGTTTATTCAAGAAAACTTTGATGAGATAAAAAGGAAAAAATAGGAGCTGGGTAAGATGGCCAACTAGACACAGCCAAGTGGAACAGCTGCCACTGAGGGGCCAATATGACTGGTGCACTTCTAACAGATCTTCAGAGGGAAAGCACTGAGAGTGGACAGTGGGAAGACACAGAAGCTAGGTTGAATGGGGAGGAAGCTGAGAACCCTGCACAGGGCTCCCACCAGGACTCATTCCTGGCCCCCAGTGGTTCTGGGGAAACAAGTGAGTTGCACTGGCAAGGAGCAACCAGCTCTCATCATGGGCCTCCGAAATTCTGGCAAGGGCCGGAAGCAGTGGCTCATGCCTGTAATCCCAGCACTTTGGGAAGCTGAGGTGGGCAGATCACCTGAGGTCAGGAGTTTGAGACCAGCCTGGCCAACATGGTGAAATCCCATCTCTACTAAAAATACAAAAATTAGCTGGGCTTGGTGGTGCGTGCCTGTAGTCCCAGCTACTCCAGAGGCTGAGGCAGGAGAATCGCTTGAACCCAGGAGGCAGAGGTTGCAGTGAGCTGAGATGCGCACTGCACTCCAGTCTGGGCGAAAGAGCGAGACTCTGTCTCAAAAAAAAAAAAAAAAAAAGAAAAGAAAAGAAAAGAAAAGAAAAAAAGAAAGAAAAAAAGAAAAAGAAAAAGAAATTCTGGCAGGAGGAGACCCCCTGACCACCATGGACACTTGAGTTGGAAGGGAGAGCTGCTTAGAGAAGTGTTAGGGGAGGCACTTCAGTTGATGTGGAGCCCAGAGGGTTTGGTGCGGGAGCATTTGTACTGGATCATGACCAGGGATGTCCACCGCTTTTACGATCAACTTGCTCCCACAGTATGCTTTAGCCCTAGAGAAATTGTTGGACCTGAACTCTGAAGGGTGGTCTTGCCCATCAGACAAGGCCAGTCCAACCTGAGCACACCTCAGTCTACAGGCCTCTCCAGGGACCCCAGCCTGGTTGTGCCTGCTTGTAGTGCAGCCTCTGGTGCCCTGGAGGCCCACATCACAGCTCCTGCACTGGCATACCACAGCTCACTGGCAGAGAGCTCCAGAAGAACAGTCCCTGAAGACATGCGTCAACCTGCCCCTACCCTCCCAAGATTGCAGTTTTCCTGGGCCCGTGGCCACCACCCCCCATATTGCCTTGCCAGTGGGTATATGTGTAGGTGGATCTTGTATTCCATGCCCAACCAATGTGTGTGTGTGTGTGTGCATGCACCCTGCCTTGCCACTGCTACTGGCCTGAGTGCACTCTGCCCCCTCCCTCACCCCCCACCATACTACCATTGCATTCGGAACCTTGGTGGGCACAGAGTCCACCAGCCCTGCCCATGCCAATGCCTTACCCCTGTGCCAACACTGCCGGTGGAGTGAAACTAGTCATGGAGAACAGTGGATCCTCCCTTACCCTGAGTGGTCTGGTGAACCCTGAACGTTCACAGAGGGTGCACACAGACCTGCACCTGCCAGCTCCCAGCCCCTATGCTAACACCACCACCACCGCCAGTGCATCTGTGCACACAGTCACCAGTGGGAGCTTCCTTGGCCCCCTGAGCATCCTGCCTCCACTGTTATGAATGCCTGCATGGAGGCCAGCACCCACTTGCCCCTGCCACAGCCAACAAGCATGCCCCCAGTAGCACTGCTATAGCCACTGCTTCTGGCATGTGTGAATAAGGATGGATCCTGCTGCCAGTGCCCTATGAAACGCTTTGTCTGGCAACACACATTGCAGTGTAGTAACAAGCAGTCCAGGAGCACTCAGCCCCCTGCCAGTGCAGTGGGTTCCTAAATTTGAGGAGCCAGACAACAGACTTGGGACCTGATACAAGTCCCCCAGTGTTAGGAGATGCAGTCCAGTAGTTGGGAGATGAGCCTTGGCCCCCTAAAATCTTCCAGTAACAAAGCCAGTAAACTTTTGAACCCACCTGATACCACAATCAAACCCTCAAGGTCATCAAATAGGATAAAAGAAAAAAAAAATCCAAAGGACAGTAACTTCAAAGATTAAAGGAACTTCAACTCTCAAAGATGAGAAAGAATCACCACAAGAATTCTGATAACTTAAAAAGCTAGAATGCCTTCTTTCCTCCACATAACCACCCTAGTTCTCCAGCAAGGATTCTGAATCAGGCTGAGATGGCTGAAATGAAAGGAATAGAATTCAGAATATAAATAGGAATGAAGATCATTGAGATGCAAGAGTACATTGAAACCCAAGCCAAGGAAGTTAAGAATCACAATAAAATGATATGGGAACAGACAGACAAAATAGCCAATATAGAAAATAATGTAACTGACCTGATAGAGCTGAAGAACACACTACAAGAATTTCATAATGCAATCTCAAGTATTAATAGCAGAATAGACTAAGCTGAGGAAAGAATCTTAGAGCTTTCAGACTGGCTTTCTGAAATAAAATAGACAATAATAGAGAAAGAAGAATAAAAAGGAATGAACAAAACCTCTGAGACATATCAGATTATGTAAAGAGACCAAATCTGTGATTCACTATTGTCCCTGAAGGAAACGGGGAGAATGAAAACAACTTGTAAACATATTTCAGGATATCATACATGAGAATTTCCCCCAATCTACCTAGAGAGGCCAACATTCAAATTCAGGAAATGCAGAGAACCCTGGTAAGATACTTCACAAGAAGATGAGCCCCAAGTAATATAATTATCTAATTTTTCAAGGTCTTTACGAAAGAAAAAAATGTTAAAGGCAGCTAAAGAGAAAGGAGAGGGCACCTACAAAGGGAAGCCTACCAGCCTAAGAGCGAACTTCTCAGCAGAAACCCTACAAGCAAGAAGAAATTGGGGACCTGTATTCAACATTCTTAAAGAAAAGAAATTCTAAACAAGAATTTCATATCTCGTCAAACCAAGCTTCATAAGCAAAGGAGAAATAAGATCCTTTTCAGACAAGAAAATGCTGAGGAAATGCAGACCCACCTTACAAGAATTGCTAAAGGAAGCACTAAATATGGAAAGGAACGATCATTACCAGACACTTCAAAAACACACGTAGGCAAACAGACCAGTAACACTATAAAGCAACCAAACAAGCAGGTCTGCAGAACAATCAGCTAACATCATGACAGGATCAAACCTGCACTATAAAATACTAACCTTGAAAGTAAATGCATTAAATGCTCCCAGTTGAAAGGCACACAGTGGCAAGCTGGATGAAGAAGCAAAACCCAATGTCATGCTGTCTTCAAAAGACCCTTCTCACATACAATGGTACCCATAGGCTCAAAATAAGGGGATGGAGAAAAGTCTATTGAGCAAAGAGAAATCAGAAAAAAAGCAGGTGTTACAATCCTAACTTCAGGCAAAACTACTTTAAAGCAACAAAAATCAAAAAGACAAAGAAGAACATTACATAATGGTAAAGGGTTCAATTGAACAATATGAACTCACTATCCTAAATATGTATGTACCCCACACAAGAGCACCCAGATTCATAAAGCAAGTTCTTAGAGACTTTCAAAGATACTTAGACTCCCACACAATCATAGTGGGAGACTTCAACACACCACTGACAGTATTAGACAGATCATCAAAGCAAACATTAACAAAGATATTCGGAACCTGGACTCAGCACTGGGTCAAATGGACCTGATAGACATCTACAGAACTCTCCACCCCAAAACAACAGGGTATACATTCTTCACACAGTCACATGGCACATACTCTAAAACTGACCACACAGTTAGACATAAAATATTTCTCAGCAAATGCAAAAGAACTGAAATCATAACAACCACTCTCTTAGACCACAGCACAATGAAATTAGAAATCAAGACTAAGAAAATCACTCAAAACCATACAATTGCATGGAAATTAAACAACGAGCTCCTGAATGACTTTTGGGTAAATCACGAAATTAAGGCAGAAATCAATAAGTTGTTTGAAAGTAATGAGAACAAAGATACAACATACCAGAATCTCAGGGACACAGCTAAGGCAGTGTTAAGAGGGAAATATATAGCACTAAGCACCCACATCAAAAAGTTAGAAAGATCTCAATTTAACAACCTAACATCAAAACTAAAATAACTATAGAACCAGGAGAAAACCAACCCTAAAGTTAGCAGAAGACAAGAAAGAGCCAAAATCAGAGCTGGAATGAAGAAGATTGAGACACAAAAAAACAATAAAAAGATCAATGTGTCCAGGAGTTGTCTTTTCAAAACAAAAATGAATAGACCACTAGCTACACTAATAAAGAGAAAAGATCCAAATAAACACAATTAAAAAGGACAAAGGGGATATTACAACTAACTCCACAGAAATATAGATAACCTTCAGAGAATATTATTAACACCTCTATGCACACAAACTAAAAATCCTAAAAGAAATTGATAAATTCCTGGACACATACACCCTTCCAAGACAGAACCAGAAAGAAATTGAATCCCCGAACATATCAATTACAAGCTCTGTAATTGAATCAGTAATAAGTAGTCAGTCGCCCAAAAAAAAAAAAAAAAAAAAGCCCAGGACTGGATGGATTCACAGCCGATTTCTACCAGATGTACAAAGAAGAGCTGGTACCATTCTTACTGAAACTATTTTTAAAAATTGAGGAGCAAGGACTCCTCCCCAACTATTCTATGAAGCCAGTATCACCCTGATACCAAAACCTGGCAGAGACACAAGACAGAAGAAAACCATGCCAATATCTTTGATGAACATCAATGCAAAAATCCTCAACAAAATACTGCAAACTGAATGCAGCAGCACATCAAAAAGCTAATGCACCATAATCAAGTAGGCTTCATCCTTGGGATACAAGGTAGTTGCAACATGGGCTCATCAATAAATGTGATTAATCACATAAACAGAACAAAGACAAAAGCCACATGATTATTTCAATGGATACAGGAAAGGCTATCATTAAATTCAGCACCTCTTCATGTTAAAAACTCTCAATAAACTAGGTATGGAAGGAATCTACCTCAAAATAATAAGAGATATCTATGATAAACCCACAGCCAACATCATATTGAATGGGCAAAAGCTGGAAGGATTACTCTTCAAAACTGGCACAAAACAAGGACACCCTCTCTCATCACTCCTACTTAACATAGTATTGGAAGTCTTGGCCAGAATAATCAGTCAAGAGAAAGAAATAAAAGCCATGCAAATAGGAAGAGAGAAAATCAAACTATCCCTGTTTTCAAATAACATGATTCTATATCTTGCCCCCCAAAGCTCATTAGCTGATAAACAACTTCAGCAAAGTCTCAGGATTCAAAATCAACACACAAAAATCAGTAGCATTCCTACACATCAACAAAAGTCAAGTCAAGAGCCAAATCAGCAATGCAATCCCATTAACAATTGTCTAAAAGAATAAAATTCCTAGAAACACAGCTAACAAGAGAGGTGAAAGATCTCTACTATGAGAACTACAAAACACTGCTCAGGGAAATCAGAGATGACATAAATAAATGAAAAAACATTCCATGGTCATGGACAGGAAGGATCAATACTGTTAAAAAGGCCATACTGCCCAAAGCAGTTTACAGATTCAATAATATTCCTATCAAACTACCAATGACATTCTTCACAGAACTACAGAAAACTATTTTAAAATTAATACAGAAGCAAAAAAAATTCTGAATAGCTAAGGCAATCTAAGCAAAAAGAACAAATTTGGAGGCATCACATTACCCAATTTCCAATTATATTACAGGGCTACAGTAACCAGTATAGCATGGTACTGGTACAAAAACAGACATATAGACCAATGCAACAAAATAGAGAGCCCAGAAATAAGGCCTCACACCTACAACCATATGATCTTTGACAAAGCTGACAAAAGCAAGCAATAGGAAATTGACTCTTCATTCAACAAATGGTGCTGCAATAACTGGCAAGCCATATGCAGAAGATAGAAACGGAACCCTTTACTTTCACCATATACAAAAATCAACTCAAGATAGATCAAACCCTTAAATGTAAAACCCAAACCATAAAAACCCTGGAAGACAACCTAGGCAATGCCATTCTGGACATAGGAACAGGCAAAGATTTCATGAGGAAGACACCAAAAGCAATTGCAACAAAAGCAAAAATTGACAAATGAGACCTAATTAAACTAAAGAGCTTCTGCACAGCAAAGGAAGCTATCAACAGAGTGAACAGACAACTTACAGAATGGGAGAACATTTCTGCAAACTATGTGTCTGACAAAGGTTTAATATCCAGTATCTATAAGGAACTTAAACAAATTTACAAGAAAAACAAACAACCCCATTAAAAAGTGGACAAGGGACATGAATACACACTTTTCAAAAGAAAACATACACGTGGTCAACAAGGAAGCATATGAAAAACTGCTTAACTGATCATTAGAGAAAGGCAAATCAAAACCACAAATAAATACCATCTGACACCAGTCAGAATGGCTATTATTAAAAGTCAAAAAAATAACAGATGCTGGTGTGGTTAGAGAGAAAGGAATACCTATACATTGTTGATGGGAATGTAATTTATTTCAATTATTGTGGAAAACAGTGTGGCAATTCCTCAAAGAGCTAAAAACAGAACTGCCAATCGACCTGTGTTTGTAGTCTCATTACTGTGTTGATATGGTTTGACTGTGTCCCCACCCAAATCTCATCTTGAATTGTAGCTCCCATAATTCCCAAGTGTTGTGGGAGGGACCCAGTGGGAGATAATTGAATCATGGGGGCTGTTTCCCCTATACTGTTCTCGTGGTAGTGAATAAGTCTCATGAGATCTAATGGTTTTATAAGGGGAAATCCCTTTCACTTGATTCTCATTCTCTCTTGCCTGCCACCATGTAAGACGTGACTTTTGCCTTCCTCAATGATTGTGAGGCCTCCCCAGCCACATGGAACTGTGAGTCCATTAAACCTCCTTTTCTTTATAAATTACCCAGTCTTGGGTAGATCTTTATCAGCAGCGTGAAAACAGACTAATACGTGGGTATATAACCCAAGGAATATAAATCATTCTATCATAAAGACAAATGCATGTGTATGTCCATTGCAGCACTATTCATAGTAGCAAAGACATTGAATCCACCTAAATGTCCCTTAATTCTTCATCCATTAGACCAGATAAAGAATATGGGGTACATACACACAATGGAATACTATGCAGACATTAAAAAGATTGAAATCATATCCTTTGCAGAAACACCAATGGAGCTGAAGGCCATTGTTCTTAGCAAACTAACATAGGAACAAAAAACCAAATACCACATGTTCTTACTTATAAGTGAGAGCTAAATGGTGAGAACACATGGACACATAGATGGGAACAACAGGCACTGGGACCTACTGGAGGGTGGAGAATGGGAGGAAGGAGAGATTCGAGAAAAATAACTGATGGGTGCTAGGCTTATTGAAAGGAGTTAGTTAGCTTGCCTTAGGTAGATAACAAAGGAAGGGTCCTTGGAGAGCCTCCAGCCCTTCAGTCAGTGCTTCTTCCCCACATGACATAAAAAGCAGCCTGGGAAAAAATTTAAGCTGCAGGCACTGATAAGAGAACTAGCACAGGGTGTTGTGCCTGGAAACATGACCATGGCTGCACAGATAGAAAAACCTCTGGCCTATTTGGATAAAAACTTGCACAAACCTCCAGCTCACTCAGATAAGGGAACAAGGCCTGACACAGAAATGCCTTTGTCCTTTGTATAGTCAGTGGGCTCCCAGGAAAAATGTTTCTTCCTTTGTGGGCATGGGCACAGTGGGCTCAGTGTGTTCCAGCTTCTAAGAATCATCACTTCAGCACCTGATTGGTCCCGGGCCAAGGTCCCAGGCCAAGCTTTCACTTCAACTTCTGATAGGTCCTGGGTCAAGCTAAGCAGCATCTATGAATCATCATTTCAGCGCCTGATTGGTCCTGGCCCAAGGGCATGTGCTAAGCTGATCACACTGTTCTCTAAGGCAGCCTGCAGAATAAGCACATTCCTTCCCCTTCCCAGTCCATAACAACACTAGACCACAGCCTCATAGGAGGTGCCCCTTTTGGCTGCCCCCTCTCTGCTGGAAGAGAGCTTTCTTCTTTCATTTATTAAACTTTTACTCTAACCTCACCTTTGTGTCTGTACTCCTTAATCTTCTTGGAGGTAGGACAAAGAACTCTGGGCATTATCTCAGACAAGAGACTGCTACATCTTGGTGCATTGCTGAAACTACAACACCATTACCTGGGTGACAAAATAATCTATACAACAAACCCCTATGACACAAGTTTAACAAACCAGCACATGTATCCCTGAACTTAAAATAAAAGTTAATACAATAATAAAAAAAAAAGACAAATTCATCAGCAAATGGAAATAGACTAATATGTATTGAGCACCCTGTAAATACCAGGAATTTTACATCCATTATTTTGTTTTAACTTAAACATAACATTTGGGAGCTTATTATCACATTCATTTTGCAGAGGAGGAAACTGAAGGCTGAGAGTGTTAGGAAATCTTCCAAGTTTATAAATGAATAAATGTTAGCACTTGCATTCAAACTCAGGTGGAACTGACTTCACAGTCATGGCTTTTCCCCACAGAACTGTGCTGCCTTAAGATCATTTATGTTTTATAATGGTGATTGTATATGAAAACATAACATTAATTTTTTACTTACCAAATATTTAGTTGGTAAATAAAATGTGACCAGCAAAAAACCTAAACAAACTTACAAGCAAACACTAAACAACCCATTAAAAAGTGGGCAAAAGACATGAACACTTTCAAAAGAAGACATACATGCAGCCAACAAGCCTATAAAGAAAAGCTCAACATCTCCAGTCATTAGAGAAATGCACATCAAAACTATGAGACACCATCTCACACAAGTCAGCATGGCTATTGTTAAAAAGTCAAAAAATAACAGATACTGGCACAGTTTTGGAGAAAAAGAAATTATACACTGCTGATGGGAGCATAAATTAGTTCAACCATTGTGGAAAGTAATATAATTATTCTTCAAGGAGCTAAAAACAGAATTGCCATTCAACCCAGCAATCTCACTTTTGGGTATATAACCAAAGGAATATAAATCATTCTGTCATAAAGACACATGCACATGTATGTTGATTACAGCACTATTCATACTAGCAAAGACATAGAATCAATCTAAATGCCCATTAATGGTAGACTGGATGAAGAAAATGTGGTACATATGCACCGTGCAATACTATGCAGACACCAAAAAATCATGTCCTTTGCAGGAACATGGATGGAGCTAGAGGACAATTACTAAGGATAATGGAGGTTATTATCCTTAGTAAACTAATGAAGGAACAGAAAACCAAGGAACACATGTTCTCGCTTGTAAGTGGGTGCTAATGATGAGAACACATGGACACATAGCGGGGAACAACAGACACCAGGACCTACCAGAAGGTGAAGGTTGAGAGGGGGGAGAAAATCAAGAAAAATAGCTAATGGATACTAGGCTTAATACCTGGGTGATGAAATAATTGGTACAACAAACCTCTATGACACAAGTTTACCTATATGACAAACGTACACATGTATCCCTAAACTTAAAAGTTAAAAAAAAAAAAAAGAAAATAAAGGCTGTGTATTTTAAATTTCAATAAAATAGGGTTAAATGATACAAGAAAAAGAAATATCTAAGCCAAGCTGGATAATTTAATCAAACATTTAATGAAGAATTAAAACCAATATTACACAATATTTTCTCAAAAAAGAAAAGGAAGAAAATACGTTCTATTTGGTTTTATATAACTAGTATTACCCTACTATAAAAACTAAACACAGTAGACACAGAAAACACAAACCAATATTTCTCATGAACTTAGGTGCAAAAATTCTCAATACAATATTAGCAAACTGAATCCAACAATATGTAAAAAAGCTTCATTAAAAATGATCAAGTGGAATTTATTCAAATTATACAGGGCTCATTCAACATTTGAAAATTAATCAATATAATTTACCATATCAATAAACAAAAGAAGAAAAATCATATGATCATATCAATCAATGCAAAAATGCATTTGATAAAACCCATCTTAATAAATTCAGCAAATTGTAATACAAGGAAATTACTCTAATTTGATAAAGAGATCTATAAAAAAACTTATAACTAACATCATATTTGGTGGTGAAAGACAATGCTTTTGCTCCAAGATTAGGGACAAGCCAAGGGTGTCTGTTCTCACCATTCTTATTCAACATAGTACTGGAAATTCTAGCCACTGCAATGAAGTAAGGAAAAGATACAAAAGACATACATATTGCAAAGGAAGAAATAAAACTGGCCTTGTTTGCAGATAGCATGATTATCTAAGTAGAAATTTCCAATTAGTCTACTAAAACTCCTAGAACTAATCAGTGAGTTTGGCAATGTTTCAAGATAAAAGATCAACATGCAAAACATAATAATATTTCTACATGCTAACAACAAACATGCAGAGACCAAAAATTTTAAAAGCCAACATCATTTACAACCCCTCCAAAGTAAATGAAATATAAAAATATATAGGTATGTATTTAACAGAACATGTGTAGATTCCGTATGCTGAGGATTACAAAATGCTGTTTAAAGAAATCAAAGAAGACCTGAAAGCTTAGAAAGTATTGGAAATTTGTGTTCATGGATTGAAAGTCTCAATAAAGATATCAGTTATCCCCAAATGGATCTTAGATTTAATTGATTTCCTATCAAAATCCCAGCATGTTTTCGCAGGCATAGACAAGCTTATTTTTAAATTTGTATGGAAAGGCAAGGAAACTAAAGTAGCTGAATTACTCTACTGACATTAGTGCTTAATATACAGCACAGTAATCAAAACAATCAAAATGTGGTATTTGCAATGACATAGACACAAAGATCAATGAGACAGAATGGAGAACCCAGAAATAGTCCCAAACAAATATGCTCAATCAAGTTTTGATAAGCAAAAGCAATTTAAGTGGAAAAAGATAATCTTTTTCAACAAAGGGTCCTGGAGCTATTGGACATCCATAGGCAAAGAAGCAAAATCCATCTTAAACTTCACACCTTATATAAAAATTAACTCAAAGTGCATCGTGATCTTAAGTCTGACATGTAAATCTATACAACTTTTAGGAAAAAATCTTCAGTATTTAGCGCTAAGCAATTGTTAGACTTGAAACCAATGCCACTATCCATGAAAACAAAGAACAAAAAATTCGAACTTGTCAAAATTAAACACTTTGATTCTGACAAAGACATGTTAAGAGGGTGAAAGAATAAACTATATACTACAAGAATATATTTGCACACACCCATATGATAGTGGACTAATATTTAGAATATATTAAGGACTCTCAAAGTTTAATAGTAACAAACAAGCAATCCAATTAGAAAATAAGCAGGTATTTCACTGAATAGGATTTGAAATGGCAAATAAGCATATGAAAAGATTGATCACTGGAGAAATGCAAATTAAAACCACAATGTGATATCATTATCTGTATATCAGAATGGCTAATTTTTTTAAGCAATAGTACCAAATGCCGGTGAGGATGCAGAGAAACTAGATATATTGCTACCAGGAATGTAAAATGGTATTGCCACTCTGGAAAAGTTTGGCAGTTTTTATAACACTAAATATTCAACTAACATAACCCGTCAATTATACTCCTGGGAATTTGTCTCAGAGAAGACTTATATTAACAAAATCATCTGTACATGCTTTATAGCATCTTTACTTAACGAATTAACATGCCAAATATATAACATACCAAAAATTGAAAATAACCCAGATACCCTTCAATGGGCAAATGTTTAACAAATGTAGCATACCCCCACTATGAAATATTACTTGCCAATAAAAAAGAAATAACTATTGATATACACAAAATCTTGGATGAATCTCCAGGGAACTGTACTGACTGAAAAAGAAGCCAATCTTAAAATATTATAAACTGTATAATTCCATTTACATAACATTCTTGAAATGACCAAATTAGGAAAAATTGAGAACAATTTCATGATTGCCCATGGTCAGGGAGTCGGGAATGGGATGAGAGAGCAAGTTGGGCATAGCTATAAAAGGGACATCATGAGGGATCTTTGTACTGATGGAACTGATATCTATTTTGGCGGTATCAAATGTCAATATCATGATTGCAATATTGTACTATATTTTTGTAAGATGTTACCATTTGGAAAACTGGGTAGTGGGTGCATAAGATTTCTTACAACTGCATGTGAACCTACCATTATCTTGAAATCAAAAAGTTTACTTAGAAAAAGTATGTGGCAACTTACACTTTGGATAAGAATTGAATAATAGTGACTTGGTGTACCCTTTCTCCTGAAACACCTATAAAAACTGAAAAAATATGAACAAATGCTTTTTAAGACATTGGCTATTGGATAAAAAAAGACATCAATCCTTGAGATACAGGAAATAAATTATGTGAGCCCTAAGATTACTCCAACTTACAGTCTGGAAAGTTTTCAGGCCTGTATGGCAGGCAGGTACCCAAGTAGATCCTAGTAATCTCCCCGAGTCAAGAAGACAGTATCAGATGTGAAAGGCTAGAGTTGGGAGAGCAGAATTTTGGGGAAGAGCTAATTGCAAAGAGACAATTCCACATATCTGCCATAGTCTTATTATAGTCTTTAGCTGAGTAATGATCAGCAAGTGTGTGTGAGCATGTTCCCCCTGGCAGAAGAAAGAATCACATAGGCCCAGGCACAGTGGCTCATGCCTGTAATTCCAGCACTTTGGATATGGAGGTGGGCAGATCGCTTGAGCCCATGAGCTCGAGACCAGCCTGGGAAACATGGTGAAACTCTGCCTCTAAAAAAAAAAAAAAAAAAAAAAAAAGGAGAGAGAAAGAAAAAAAGAAAAGAAAAATTACCCAGCCTTGGTGGTGTGCGCCTGTAGTCCCAGCTATTCAGGAGATTGAGGCTGGAGGATCGCTTGAGCCCGGGAAGTTGAGGCTGTAGTGAGCCATGATCTCGTGACTGTAGTCCAGCCTGGAAAACAGAGTAAGACAAAAAAAAAAGAAGGAGGGAAAGAAGGAAGGAAGGAAGGAAGGAAGGAAGGAAGGAAGGAAGGAAGGAAGGAAGGAAGGAAGGAAGGAAGGAAGGAAGGAAAAAAAAGAAAGAAAGAAAGGAGGGAGGGAGGGAAGGAGGAAGGAAAGAAGGAAGGAAGGAAGGAAGGAAGGAAGGAAGGAAGGAAGGAAGGAAGGAAGGGAGGGAGGGAGGGAGGGAGGGAGGGAGGGAGGGAGGGAGGGAGGGAGGGAGGGAGGGAAGGAAAATATCTGTTCCCACAGCTCAAACAGAACAAGGAATATTTCTGTTCCCATGAGTTAGAGTGGGAAACCTCATAATTTACAGGCATCCAGTAAGAATACTCAGAAAGTTTTGCAAGTGTAGGGCAAGTTAGTTCTAGATTAAAGCCTGCTTTGGTTTCAATTTTAAAGAAGAGTTTAAAAATAGGATCTGAGAGGATCAAACTCTTTTAAAAAAAACCATAACCACATTTCAGAACAAACCACAAGAATATTTATAGCAATTCAATATTGAGCACCTAAAAAGGTCACTTTAAGTCGAGAAAGAGAGACCTAAGTGACCCTGTTAGCATGCTTAGTATGTGATGCTCTGTACCAACTTGGGACTGTGAAGAGTCCCTACCAAGAAGGAAGCTTTCGCCGGATGCAGCCTCTCAACCTTGTACTTCTCAGCCTCTAGAACTGCAAGAAATAAATTTCTTTCCTTTATAAATTATCCAGTTTCAGGTATTCTGTTGTAAGTGCTGGAAAATGGATTAAGATGTGCCAAAAACTGGAGAAACAATTGGATCTGTCAAGGATACCCATGAATGATATAAAAAGGTCCAAATCCAACTTCAGTAGAAGAAAACTACAGTTTGTGGGATTGAAGATACATTAGATTGGATTAACAGCAGATTATGAAGTACAGATAAAAAGATTAGTGACCTTGACAGCAGAGCAATAGAACTATCTATCCAAAATGATCAAAGAGAGAAAAAAAGAAGAAAAGAATGATTAATAGATTGAGGGAAAATTTAGCAAGTTATGTCATAATCAAATTGCTCAAAACTAGTGATGAAGTAAATTTCAAAAGCAAGAAAACAAAGCACATTGTGTGCAGAGTACCAAGGAAAGATGATCTCCAATTTCTCATTGGAAACAATGCAAGTTAAATGACATTGTAACTACATCTTTAAGAAAAAATTAACCTGAATACCTAACTCAGTGAAAATAGCTTTCAAAATGAAATGGGAAATACATAGGCTTTCAGACATATAAAGCTGAAAGTGGTTGTCGCCATCAAAATTCTGCTACAAGATAGGTTACAGGAAGTCCTTCAGGGAAACAGAATATGATTCCAGATAAAATCTGGCTACACAAAGTAACGTAAGTGTACTGGAGATGGTAACCACATGAATAAATCAAACAGATTTTTTCTTAAATGTCTTCAAAATTGAATGTTTTGAAGATGTTTAAATGCTATCAAGATATTGTGGAATTTAAAACATATGTATAAGTAAAATGTATGACAACAATAGCACAAAGTTTGGGGGTGGAGAAATAAAAGTATACCATGGAAAGATTCTTAAGGCATGAAATTATATGATATAACTTGAAGATACACTGTCATAAGTTAAAGACATATTTAAAATGGAATCATGAAACATAGCCAATTAATTCAAAAGAAGGCAGAACAAGAGGAAAAGAGGAACAAAGAGAAGATGGGGCAAATAGAAAACAATTAGCAAAATATACAATCATGTCATTGGCAAACAGAGACAATTTCTCCTTCCTCTCTTCCTCCTTGAATACCTTTCATTTCTTTCTCTTGCCTGATTGCCCTGGCCAGAACTTCCAATACCATGTTGAATAGGAGTGGTGAGAGAGGGCATCCTTTCGTCTCAGTGCAAAAACTCCTTAAGCTGATAAGCAACTTCAGCAAAGTCTCAGGATACAAAATCAATGTGCAAAAATCACAAGCATTCCCATACACCAACGATAGACAAGCAGAGAGCCAAATCATGAGTGAACTCCTATTCACAATTGCTACAAAGACAATAAAATACCTAGGAGTACAACTTACAAGGGACATGAAGAACCTCTTCAAATAGAACTGCAAACCACTGCTAAGGGAAATAAAAGAGGACACAAACAAATGGAAAAACATTCCCTGCTCATGGATAGGAAGAATCAATATTGTGAAAATGGTCATACTGCCCAAAGTAATTTATAGATTCAGTGCTATTCCCAGGAAGCTACTATTGACTTTCTTCGCAGAATTAGAAAAAAAAAAAAACTACTTTAAATTTCATATGAAACCAATAAATAAATAAATAAATAAGAGCCCATTTAGCCAAGACAATTCTAAGCAAAAAAGAACAAAACTGTAGGTATCATGCTACTTGACTTCAAATTATACTACAAGACTACAGTAACCAAAACAGCATAGTGTTGGTACCAAAACAGATATATAGGCCAATGGAACAGAACAGAGACCTCAGAAATAACACCACACATCTTCAACCATCTGATCTTCAGCAAACCGGACAAAAACAAGCAATGGAGAAAGGACTCCCTATTTAATAAATGGGGCTGGGATAACTGGATAGCCATATACAGAAAACAGAAAGTGGACCCCCTCCTTACACCTTATACAAAAGGTAACTCAAGATGGATTAATGACTTAAATGTAAAACCCAAAACCATAACAATCCTAGAAGAAAACCTAGGCAATACCATTCAGGGCATAGGCGTGGGCAAATAATTCATGACTAAAACACCAAAAGCAATTGCAACAAAAGCCAAAATTGACAAATGGGTTCTAATCAAATTAAACAGCTTCTGCACAGCAAAAGAAACTATCATCAGAGTGAACAAGCAACCTACAGAATGGGAGAAAATTTTTGCAAGCTGCCCATCTGACGAAGATCTAATATCCAGAATCTACAAGGAACTTACACAAATTTACAAGAAAAAAAACAAACAACCTGATCAAAAAGTGGGCAAGGGATACGAACAGACACTTCTCAAAAGAAGACATTTATGTGGCCAACAAACATAAGAAAAAAAGCTCAACATCACTGGTCATTAGAGAAATGCAAATCAAAACCACAATGAGATACCATACCATGCCAGTCAGGATAGTGGTTATTAAAAAGGCAGAAAACAACTGATGCTGGCAAGGCTGTGGAAAACCAGGAACACTTTTACACTGTTGGTGGGAGTGTAAATTAGTTCAACCATTTTGGAAGACAGTGTGGTGATTCCTCAAGGATTTAGAACCAGAAATACCATTTGACCCAGCAATCCCATTACTGGGTATATACCCAAAGGATTATAAATCATTTTACTATAAAGACACAGGCACATATATGTTTATTGCAGCACTATTCACAATAGCAAAGACTTGGAACCAATCCAAATGCCCATCAATGATAGACTGGATAAAGAAAATGTGGCACATATACACCATGGAATACTATCCTACCATAAAAAAGAATGAGTTCATGTCCTTTGTAGGGACATGGATGAAGCTGGAAGCCATAATTCTCAGCAAACTAACACAGGAACAGAAAACCAAACACCGCATGTTCTCACTCATAAGTGGGAGTTGAACAATGAGAACACATGGACACAGGAAGGGAAATATCACACACCGGGGCCTGTCAGGGTGTGGGGGCAAGGGGAGGGAGAGCATTAGGACAAATACCTAATGCATGTGGGGCTTAAAACCTAGATGACAGGTTGATGGGTTCAGCAAACCACCATGGCACATGTATACCTATGTAACAAACCTACACGTTCTGCACATGTATCCCATAGGTTAAAATAAAACAAACAAACAAACAATAGCAAGATGGTCGGTTTTAACCCCATCACATCAACAACCGTATCTAATATAAACAGTCTAAACAACCCAAATGTAAGGTTGGGTAAAAAAGCAAGACTAAACTATAGGTTGATCGAAAGAAACCCACTACAGTCATTAAGACACACCAAAAAGTAAAAGTGAAAGGATGGAAACAATATACCATGATAACAGTAATCAAAAGGAAGCTGGAATGACTATATTGATATACAACAATATAGATTTTAGAGACATAATTAGTGTTTAAGTATCAGGACACTCAATTTTTAAGGTCTCAATTCCACTTAAATTGATCACTAGACTGACAACAATTCCAATCAATATCCCAGCAGTCTCTCTGTAGAAATTAACTAGGAGATTCTAAAATTCACATGAAAATGCAAAGAAAGTTGAACAGCCAAAACAACTTTGATAAGGAACAAAGTTGGAGAACATACTTTCTGATGTCTTGCAAAGGTATATTAATCAAAATAGTGTAGTGCTATCGTAAAAATAAACAGTAGAGCAATGAAATAGAAGAGAGTTCAGAAATACATTACACATACATGAACAATTGATATGATATTTTACAAAGATGCAAAGGCAATCCAGAGGAAGAAACATTCTTTTCAACAAGTGACACAGGAACAATTGAATATACACATAAAAATCTCACATTGTGTTCAAAAAATTAAAATAAATCATAGAACTAAATGTGAAATATAAAACCACAAAACATTGAAAACAAAAAGAAGAAAACCTTGATGGCTTTCAGTTAGGCAGAGACTTCTTATATATGACGGCATAGCATAATCCTTAAGGGAATAAAATAATAAATCAGACTTCATCAAAATTTAAAAGTTGTGCTCTTTGAAGAGCTATACAATGATGAAAAGACTTCATAAACTGCAAGAAAAATTTTTAAAATAATATATCTGATAAAGGACTTCTATACAGAATGTATACAGAACTCTCAAAATTAAATAACAAGAAAACAAATGACCAAATAAAAATAGGGAAAATATCTGAATTGACACTTCACTCAGTAAGATAAATGAATAGCAAATAAGAACATGAAAGTTGTTTAACATCATAATAAGGAAGCAACTGCACACTTAATAGACCAGTTAAAAATTGTGTATACCTAGTGTTGGTGAAAATGTGGAGAACTGAACTCTCATATATTTTTGATGGGAATGTAAAATGATGCAGTCACTTTGGAACAGCTTGGCAGTTTCTTAAAATGTTAAGCATACATCTACTATATGATCCAGTCATTCCACCATTAGGTATTTATGCAAAAGAAAAAATATGACTGCACAAAGGCTGTTACATGAATTTTGTAGCAGCTTTACTTGTAACAGCCCCAAACTGGAAACAACCAAAATGCCCATTAATAGGTGAGTCGCTAAAAAAACTGTTGCGTGCAAATTCAATGGACTACTAATCAGCAATAATAAGGAATAAACTATTGACACATATAACAAGAAGAATGAATCTCAAAATAATTATTCTGAGTAAAAGAAGTTGATAAAGAACGTGGCTCACTGCACAAGTGTGTGTATATAAAATTCTAGAAAAACAAATCTATAGTGACAGAAAGCAGATTAGTGGTTGACTAGGGATAGGGACTGAGTGGGGGGGTGATTAAAAAGAGGTGCAAGGAAAAGGCGTTATGCTAATTGTGGTGACAGTTTAACAATTTGCACATATGTCAAAACATATTAAATTATGTAATTTAAATACAGGTGGTTTATTTTAGGTCAATTATACATCAGTAAAGCAGTTTAAAGAAAAAGCAGGTTATTAAACAGTAAGTAAGGTATCTTAGTCCTTTCCTGCTGCTATAGCAGAAACTCCTTAGACTGGGTAATTGATAAATAATATAAATATTTCCCACAGTTCTGGAGGCTAGGAAGCCCAAGATCAAGGTGCCAGCAGACTCACCGTCTGATGAGGGCTTGCACCTTCTTGCTGCATCTTCACATGGCAGAAGGGGCAAAAGGGAGAAACACTGTGTCCTCACATGGCAGAAGATGTGGAAGGGCCAGGCAGTTTACTGAAGCCTCTTCTTTAAGGGCATCAATCCCATTCACAAGGGCAGAGAACTTCTGACTTAATCTCTTCCCTAAATGCCCCACCTCTTAATACCATCACCTTAGGGTTTAGGTTCCAACATATGAATTCTGGAGGAACATACTTTCAAACCATAGTAGACAGCCTATCCACAAGATTTTACGATATGTTGTTTCTAAAATCTATGAAGTTGCTATATATGTAGTGATATAGAAATGTCATGTTATGTTTTTAAAAAGGCAAAATGCAGAATGGAATGTATCATCATATGGCCCCATTTTCAAAGCAGAATACTTGTTTTTCAACAATGTGTAAAAGAAATCTAGAAAATATATGCCAATAATTAATAGAACATATCTGGATAAGCAGGCAGAGACCAGGGGTGATGGAGATACAGGATTATATCAACATCTATATTATAACATTCTCCTGGTTCGATTTTTCTTAAAAAATTTACATTAGTTTTGCTACCAGAAAAATGAGATATTTTAGAAATATAAAGAATGTCTTGTTCAAAATAATCTTTACATGATGAAAATAATACTTTTGATACAAAAATATTTAAATAAATCATTGAACTTAAAAACCATAGTATCAAATAATATTCACATATATGTGTGAAAATTTATTAAGGATAAAAACCACAAATATTAGCAGTGGGCATCTCTGGTGTGTTATACTGTCTTCCTCATATATCTTGTATTTTTGCATTTTTATATTTTCTATGAGCATATATAATTATTTTACAGAGAAATATTGACAATAAAGACATTATAATCCTATTGTATCTGATTCTCTCAGTTCTTTTTCCGTTCTTCGGTATTATGTGATGGAAGCTCATAGACTACTTTGCCCAGACTCCCTTGCTACCTTGATATCTGTTAGATTATGTAAATGGGAGAAACTGGTAAGAGATTGAGAAGGTGGAAGAAGGAGAGAAGCCATTGTTCTTTTTTCTCTCTCTCTTTTTTTTTTTTTGGCAATATAAGTTTCCTATAACTGCAGTAGTAGGAGTGGGGAGGTAGACTCCTCAGCAGGATTGTGGGTTCCCCAGTAGAAATGTAGTCTCCTGGGTTCCTGCTCAGGCAGAATGGTCCTGGCTGTGGTGTCACAGATGGTCTGGCAGCCTACGCAGCAGTGTGCTCCTAGCTCTGGCTCTGAAAGAGGCAGTGGGAGTTCTAGCAGGCTTGGAAGCACAGCACTTGTTAACTTTGATCCCTATAGCTTCATGGCACTCATGGGCTTTGGCTCTGATGACAAAAGTGGCAGGTGATTTTGAGCTTGTGGGCTTCTGTAACATCAGTGTTGCTGTGACACACGAGTACAAATATACTCACAACTTAAAATAAATGAACAATAATAAGAATATATTGGTCTTAGGGTGTTATGATAGTACCCTTATAGTTCTTTTTTAACATATATTCCATGTATGAGATCTCCTCTGTATGATCCCCACTCTTTTTATTCTCATATCTCTACTGCATCTTTATTGACAAGATTCTTTTTCTGATATAAAACTTTTTTTTTCTGATTCTCCTTTTCTGTCTTGGACTTAATCCAGTATCTTCAAGTATTGCCCACTCAAAACAAGTGTTTAAACCTCTTTGGAGTTTTAGGAGGAAAAGATGAGGGTACCAAAGTTGATATCAGTAATCCTAAAACAAAGGAGCCATATTAAAAGCCTCATGTTAGTAGAGAACCAGGAATTTAAAACATGTCAATATCCCAAGGATTTTCCAAGGATATTAATAATTTATGATAGATTTCTACTGTATATTTATGTAAAGTCATGCACTGAATAACGATGGTTTGGTCGACGACAAACAACATATGCAACAGTGGTCCCATAGATTATAATGGAGCTAAAAAGTTCCCATGGCTGAGTGAAGTCCACAGTAGCTGTAGTAGCATTATTCATCTGCTTGTGGTGATGCTGGTGAAAACAAACCTACTGCACTGCCAGTTGTATAAAAGCACAATTTAACACATAAAATTATGTGCAGTACATAATATTTGATAATAATAATTATGACTATGCTATTCATTTATGCATTTACTATACATTTTATTGTTATTTTAGAGCGTATTTCTTCAACTTGTTAAAAAAGTTAACTGTAAAACAGCCTCAGGCAGTTCCTACAGGAGGTATTCCAGAAGAAGGCTTGTTATCATAGGAGATGACAGCTCCATGCCTGTTATTGCCCCTGAAGACCTTCCAGTGAAACAAGTTGTGGAGCTAGATGACAGTGAAATTGATGATCTTGACCCTGTATAGGCCTAGGCTAATGTGCGTGTGTTTTAGTTATTTTTAAAAGGTTTTAAAAGTAAAAAAAAAAAAAAAAAAAAAAAAAAAAAGTTGTAAAAATAGGAAAGAGCTTATAGAATCAGGATATAAAAGAAGAAAGTATTTTTATACAACTATACAATGTGTTTGTGTTTTAAGCTAAATGTTATTACAAAATAATCAGAAGTTAAAAAATTAAAAAGTTTATAAAGTAAAACAGTTACAGTAAGCTAAGTTTAATTTATTACTGAAGAAAAATAATTTTAGTTCAGTTTAAGTTTCCAGTGTTTATAAAATCTACAGTAGTGTACAGTAATGTCCTAGGCCTTCACAGTCACTCACCACTCACTCACTGACTCGCCAAGAGCAACTTCCAGTCCTGAAAGCACCATTCATGGTATATGCCCTATATAGGTATACCACATTTTGTCTTTTATACTTTATTTAAAAGTACTTTTTATATGTTTAGTTATGTTTACATACACAAATACTTACCATTGTGTTACAACTGCCTATAGGATACAGTAACATGTTGTACAGGTTTATAGCATAGGAGTATGTTAGGCTATACCATCTAGGTTTGTGTAAGTACACTTTATAATGTTCACACAACTAAGAAATTGCCTAATGATGCATTTCTCAGGATGTATTCCTGTCACTGAGCAATGCATGACTGTACATCAACAAACCATGCATATCTTCAGATGCTCCACGATTCATTTGAATTTCTTTTTCCCATTCTCCCATTCTTGCTGTGTCTTCATTAGTTGCTTGCTCCATGCCTAGGTAGGGTTAGTAGTACTAAAGACTTTTAATTATTGTAATTTCGCTTATATGGCTTTATATATGGCAGTGTTAGTTTTCCCTACTTACACTTATTTTTCAAAAGTTTCCTGGAAATTCCAACATGTTTTTATTTCAGGTGAACTATAGTATTGTTTTGATTACTTCTATCAACGCTAGAGTTAGATATTAAAATTATTCACATTTTATAGATGAGGAAACTGAGGTGCACAGAAATTAAGAAACTTGAGATGACATGACAAGTGGTAGAGCTGGGAAATAAATTCATATCTATCAGACTGCCTGTAATATTGATAAATCAAAAATGTAACCATCTGGGTATACGCATCCCTGACAATTTATTAAAGCTAAACAGCTCAACTTGTGAACAGTCTCCAAATATCCTCACTAGAAAATGATAATGACCTTCACGCAGAGTAGATACAGGAATAATTCTGGTCCAGATGGCCCTTCTTTTATGGATCCCCTAGAGAATAAGATGACTCTTTCTTGCTTTAGAATCACCAAGATTGATCGCAGAAGGTCCTGCTCTTTGCTTGTCAATCCCAAGAAGAGTTGTGTCTCACTGAAGCTCTGTCTCTCTAACATGTGATCTCAGAGTGTGGCAAGAGCTAGGACTGTTTGTTTGTAATTATGTGTACACTGTGATGATGTAGTTGTCAGGTCTTCAGAAACCTTAGCAGTTTGTTTTAAAATCTTAGTATAATATTAACCTAAGCAGTCTAACTCATATTATTATTAGCCATTGGCAATGTGCAGGTTTTACATATTGACTCAGAAACACAAAAATTCCCAAATATGGCAAACTCAAACTTATATTCCTGTGGGTCATGTGTCAGCAGATTCTTTGTGGGAGCTCATCTCTCTTCACTGGGAGCTCATCTCTCTTCACTGGAGCACTGGAAGCACTTCTTCCCTCTCCACCCTGTTCCCACACATTTTCCAGGAGATTTCTCAGGTTCCTTTGGCCCTAGCAGTCGTTGACTAGTTTGCCTTTCTCAGTATCCAGAAGCTCAACTCCAGTACATTCTTTTCTTGCTCTTGTGCTTAAGGTGGCCAGACACTCAGCCAGTAGAATTTTTTTTTTTTTTTTTTTTTTTTTTTTTTTTTTTGAGACGGAATCTCGCTCTGTCGCTCAGACTGGAGTGCAGTGGCGCCATCTCGGCCCACTGCAACCTCCCCTTCCCGGGTTCAAGCAATTCTTCTGCCTCAGCTTCCTGAGTAGCTGGGACTACAGGTGCGCACCACCACGCCTGGCTAATTTTTGTATTTTTAGTAGAGACCAGGTTTCGCCATATTGGCCAGGCTGGTCTTTAACTCCTGACCTCGTGATCCGCCCGCCTTGGCCTCCTAAAGTGCTGGGATTACAGGCGTGAGCTACCGCAGCCGGCTGGCATTCTTACATATTGTTTGTTCATAGCCAGTGTTAGATAGGTGAAAGTCTATGCCTTCGGAATTGTTATATACTTTGTATATCACCTGATACAAATTTGCTTTGGACAAATTTATTTCTACCATGTGTCAAATTTTGTTAATTTACCAGCAAGGGAACCAGCAAAACAACAGAAACATGTAAAAGAGAGCATGCCAGGTGAGAAAGGGCTTTGAAATCAAATGATTAAAAATTTGGAAACTAAGAATGCTTACATAAACAAGTAGGTTTTCATAATAATGAAGAAAGTGTCCTTTCATAAAGTCTTAAAAGACTTAATGTCCTTTCCAGTTGTTACAAAGGAAGCTTGTGGCAGTACAGTTCATGCTGACCATTAGTCAGAAAATAAAAAGCACCTTCAGTACATGCTATCAGTCAGAAAACAAACAAAAAACATTTGTATTTAAGCAGCAAACGTTCAGAATTTATCTGCTTGAGATTAAAAGTTTTCATCCTCCAGCAACAGTGTAGAATAGGGACATCTAACAAGAAGGCATGAAATCAAGTCAATAGAAATAGGAAGCAGAGCACCAAAATGCAAGTTATTGCCAGTGATTTTCTTTCAATCTGAAAATAAATACGTAGAATATATAGTTTGCCCATTTCTTAGCTTGGCAATATTTTTTTTTCCTTTTGACTATCTCTTTTTTTGGTATCCTCTCCCAAAAGACAATAATCATTCACATTTTAACATATTGCTTGATTAAATGTTTGTTATAATTTTTTAATATAGTGAAACTTAGACAGTCTTACTTTATACACTGTTGTTAGAACCATGATTATCAGCAAGGTTTGTACTTATTTATATTAATCATTTAACTCAGTTTCCAACATCTTGGAGCAATTTCCAAATTAAATAACCAAGTAAATCAATCTTAATGGTAACAAATTAATTTGTCAATTCACCTTGGCTTTTAGAGTATTTTATTTATATATCTTGATATATTTACATATCTTGATATATTTACATAAGTGCATTATGTGTTACTGAACATACCCACATCTCCTTGTTATATTGTTGCCAACCCTTTCATGGTGAGAAACTATGAAGCCCTGATAACTGTTTCTCTGAAGATTGTGAAAAAATCCAAAGCTCTATTTTAAAAAGTCCCAGTTACTCCAGAAATGTTCTTTACCAATTTTATGAACTTACTTTCTCCAAAGTTAGAGAATAAAGATCAAGAAATTTACCTTAAAGAGTGAGATATTTCTGGTATGCTGTGATGTGGAGAGTTAAAATATGAAAGGAAGAGGAGGAGGAGGAGAAAGAGAAGGAAAAGGAGAGGGAGAAAGAAAAAGAAAAGACTATGGCATAAAACCATCAGAATAGAGAATACCTATAAACACAGTATCTAAAACATCCCCATGAAAATAATCATAATTAGATTTTTCCCTCCTTTCATTCAGCCCTCCCCTAGTCTCATGCAACAAATTCTCGTTCCATTTGTTTTGGAATCATGGTCTACCTCCTGAAGTCCCCTGCTTCTGGGCTGACATACTCTGGGAAATTTTGAATTTTGGGTCCTTTGTACAGTGCATTTCATTGTGGCTCTAAGGTTAACTTTCTTAGACCTGTATTTCATAATACCCAATCTTTGACCTGTAGTTTGTGACACATGCCCTTGTGACTGTCACAATGAAAGATGCAAGACTGACAGGTTTGGGTTAATTTAGTAGAGTGATTGAATATATCAGATAGAAGAGCATGGATTTCCCTATATGGTATAATACATATATGGACCTAACCATGACCTTTTCTTGAGAACTTAGGTAATAATTATCATAAGTAAGTGTAAGTCAGTCGGTCTATGTTTTATGGACTGTGATTGACAAATCTATAGGGTTTTATAAATCTTCCTATAAAGTGTGGACCACAATTATCACTAAAAAGCAAAGAATAAGAACCTAGGAATGAAATCTTATAATGTACATCAATTTGTAAAATGTTATTGTGTCAGCATGTACACATGAATAAGAGCATGCTTATATCTATCTGAAAAAGATACAGTGAAACATTTATATCAATAGCCCTTTACCTATACAAAATTAATCTAGGAGAGGCTGATTTTCTTTTTTTTGATTTGGCAGTTTTTCCAAAATGTGTGTGTAAAAAAAGATAGTAGCTCTTCTAACACTGTAAATCTACTTCTAAAATAGCATGCCAAATATACCTAAGTATATTTTCATTCCTTATTTTATTAGGTGAGGGAGTATGCCTTTTGTGTTATTTTCTAGCCATCTGAAAACTGCCAAAGATGATTTGGGTGTATAAGACAATGGGACAATTTAGGGTTAAAGACAATTTAGGGTTAGGCCAGGCATGGTGGCTCATGCCTCTAATCCCAGAACTTTGGGAGGCTGAGGAGGGAGGATTGCCTGAGGCCAGGAGTCTCAGACCAGCCTGGTTGACATAGTGAGACCCCGTCTCTACAAAAAATAAATTGATAATTGATTAATCAATTTAGGATAAAATTTGGGGGAAGAAAATAACTAAAGAGACTACTAGAGGAAATCAGCTGCTTAATTAAAATTAGAAAATAGACACCTAACAGCAAGAAACAGTTTTATCCATGGATACCTCATTAACTATAGTGACAATGCAATATTTAAAATAAACATAGCAGCAAGAAGCACGACGATAAATAAAAATTTAGCTCTTCCTGAAATTAAGAGTCTGTGAGCACAAGAGGTAGCACAAAAGGATACGAATAACCTTGTGTGGATTGAAAGTGTACATGAAGGTGAGGCATATTAAACCTTTCGCCATCATGATAGAATATGTGAAATATAAATAATAGGTTTATGCCGGGCATGGTGGCTCAAGTCTGTAATCCCAGCACTTTGGGAGGCCAAGGCAGGTGACTCACTAGAGGTTGGGAGTTAGAGACGAGCCTGGTCAACATGGCGAAACCCCGTCTCTACTGAAAATACAAAACACCGGGCATGATGGTGCATGCCTATAATCCCAGCTATTCGGGAGGCTGAGGACTTGAGCCAGGGAGGTGGAGGTTGCAGTGTGCTGAGAAAGCACCATTGCACTCCAGCCTGAGTGACAGAGGGAAACTCTGTCTCAATAAATAAATAAATAAAATGATAATAATAAGTTTATATAACCACATTATGAGGTCAGATTACATATTCTAAAATCATTATTCATTTTAGTTATTTAATCCTCTTTATTGTTCCTAAACTACTCTTATTTAAATTAATGTACCATCATATGTGTATATTTAAACACAGACCCAAATACACACACATGAATACATATCATAGAAAGGTGTAAATATGAGCTTTAAAATACAATTAACCTCTCAACATATTAGTAGAGGATACATATACAATATTGATTTTACTATTTTATTTTGAGCTTTATACGAATACTTTTATATGTAAGAATCTAAATAAAAATTGTTAATTGGAATTTGGTACGTTTGGTGCTTTGTGTTTATGAATTCTGATTTTCTTAGGAATTGTCCAGATATCCAAAAAAATTTATTCATTATTTTCAAGGTCTCAAAGTCAATTACAGAACTAAGAAATTAAATTTAGGTTGACATTAAAGAAAAATACAATCACTGTTGGTATTAGAATTTTGATTTCATGCAAGCCAGGCTTAGTACCTATGTGATAGGTTGACAGGTGCAGCAAACCACCATGGCACATGTTTACCTATGTAACAAACCTGCACATCCTGCACATGTACCCTTGAACTTAAAACAAAGAATTTTGGCTTTACAATATTACAGTGAAAACACTTACAGAGTCCAAATAGAATTACTGCATACCCACATATTTTGTGGCTTTACCTGAAGTTTGAGAGAACCAATAGTTTTGCAAATACATGGCTTACTATAATTCAGTTTCTCATTATTACCTTAAACATTTAATGGCAGTAACGTTAGCTTACCTGAGCAGTGAAAACAGTACACAGAAAATTTAGCAAGTTCAGCTTAGTCTTTTTATGAGAAAACAATCCCAAACCATGCAAATGGCTTGGGAAAGGACAAGTGGGAAGCCTATGTGGGATGTGAGTGCCATAAAGCAGAGATGTCCACATATATTTTTATCACCACTGTAAAAAAAAATTGACATCTCCCAATTGTTCGACATTTTTATAAAATATATAATACATTACAGTATTTATCTGCATTTAACATATTTACAAGTAGAAGCTTATAAAATAAATCAAAATGAAAGAAATTGAATTTTAAACATTTACTTTCTATGTCCCACTGCATCATCTGGGTACCCATAGGTCTCTGTGGAGACCATTTCTCTATTACCAATTTAGATATTCCAGTCTGCTACTTAAAGCACTAAATGGTTCTCTCTTAACCTCTATAATGCTCAACTTTAGGCAAATCGTGCCAAAACAGTTCCCAAAATGTGAGTTCCAACTTACATTTCTGTAAAAAGTGTATGAACCTTCCAATTGCTCCTTATCCTTACCAATATTTGGTATTTTCACTATTTTATATTTTGGTATGTTTATGTTCTACAACCATTTTTTTTAAATTTATTTGTTATTGTTATACTTTAAGTTGTAGGGTACATGTGCATAACGTGCAGGTTTGTTACATATGTATACTTGTGCCATGTTGGTGTGCTGCACCCATCAACTCATCATTTACATCAGGTATAACTCCCAATGCAATCCCTCCCCCCGCCCCAACCATTTTTTTAGAGCACTTTTTAATACCAAAGAAAATAAAACTAATGTCAACAATAATAAAAAAGCAACTCTTTAGAGTAGAGTCTTTTCATTCTGAATAGCAATATTTCTCAAGGTCTTGTGACTTTATAGAATACAGTTTATCAGTTCTCTGTTCTTGATGTTGCTGTATTTCAATAAACAATTATTCTTAGTATTATGTCCTTGTTACACATTAGCAGAATTTGTCCCAAATTTTGCAGAATTTTTCATGAACAGAAGTGGTTTTTATAGAATTGCAATATTAAGAAGCTTTGGGCTTTTAAATTATATCAGAGCTCTTGAGATAACTTGCTATTAGAAATCACATGAATAAACAGGTGGGACTACATCAAACTAAAGTTTCTGCACAACAAAGAAAATAGTCAACAGAATGAAAAGGTAATTCATGGAATGGGAGAAAATATTTGCAAACCATGCATCCAATAAGGAGTCAATATCCACAATTAGAAACTTATAAAATTAATACCCACAACAAGAAACTTATAAAATGCAATGTCAAGAAAAAACTAGCAAGTAACCTGATTTTAAAAATGAGCAAAGGACCTGGGTAGTAATTTTTCCAAAGAAAACGTACAAACAGTCAAAAGGTACATGAAAAAACTGTAGTTAATAATATGTAATGTATATTTGAAATTTGCTAAGAAAGTAGATCTAAAGCGTTCTCATCTCACACGAAATGGTAACTATGTGAGGTGATGGATATGTTAATTGGCTTGATTGTGGTAATCATTTCACAGTGTACACATATGTCAAATCATCACATTACTCATCTTGAATATATATAATTTTTGTCAATTGTACAAAGAAATCATATGAGACATTTCAAGACCAAACTAGACAGACATTAATCTGGGAGAGATCAAAATACTTTGTAGATAAAAGAGCCTCAGGAGGAGGCACTGACCACCAGTTCCTTTTACTTCTATAAGAGCTAATCAAAATTTTCTTACTTGCCCAAAAATGCATTTCTATCCATTTTTGCCTTATTATACATTTTGAGGTAATTTCGTGGGTGCAAAAAGTTTACAATTGTCATATATTAAAAACAATGAAGAAAATGTGGTAAAAATAAGTTGAATAGCAGATGAAACCAAAATTGTCAGTTTTATTAAGAGGGGAAGATAAATTGCAGGACTTTGCTTGTGAGAGTGAAATGATGAAGACGCAGAGAGCCCTCAAATTATGCTGCTTTGAGCTTTCTTCACAGTGAAGTAAATATCAGGAGTAGGTAAGGACGTTGGGAATTCTCTGCTTGTATTCTTTGCCCCTTTCTCTACTTTGTTGTTCATTTCTTAATTATTGAAATGTAAGAACTAGCTTGGGTATATTTTTGTTTACGCAATCATATGGGCAATCAAAAGCACTTGAAAAGCACTCCTAAGTTTGCAACTGATTTTTTAATTTGGCCTATGGTGATTTTACTCTTAATACGTTTTTTTTTTGTTTTTTTTTTTTTGTTTTTTTTTTCCGATTTCAGTATAATCACATTTTGTTTGAGGATTTTTCTTTGGAAATGACCTAAGGAAAGAAGTATAAGAAACTTGAATAAAAGGAGAGATATATTATGTCCCAGGTTCAGATTCAAAATTGTAAAGAATTAATTCTACCTAAAATAAAGTATTAATTCACTGTAATCCAAATTAAAATACTTAGCGTATTTGTGTGTGTGTGTGTGTGTGTGTGTGTGTGTGTGTGTGTGTGTGTGTGAAGTTTGGCCAGTAGGTCTTAAATTTCCCAGAAATAAAGTACAAAAGAGGATCAGAAAAAAATACATGTAAGGAACATTTTAACCACAACTTTATTGTATGAAAAAAAGATTTGCTGCTGCTTCTTTTTTTTCCCCATGAAAACACCTATCCTAGGGGGTTGAATGGAAATTGAACAGACATAGGTTACCATTACACTTTAAAGTACTTTAAGAGGAACATTTCTTCCCTTTAACTGTATTTCGGTTTAAGTTGGTCATTTTTCTCCTAAATGAAGTAAGAACCTCGTGCTTTCCCCATCACGGAGAGGGGGCGGAGCATCCTCTAGGAGCTTGGAAGCAAGCTGCGCCCAGCCTGTCTTCGGGGAGGAGCTGCATTACACACAGGCTTCGGAGGCTTCCGTGGAGAAGCTTGGAGGTAATGGCTGTCGTAAATGCTAGTTATTTTCAGAGAGTTCTCGAAGATTTGGAATAAAGGTGAGAAAAGAAGAGAGTGCTGCTTAGGAATAACGGGAAAGGAGTGTCGTTTTGTGAGAGTCCCTGTTTCTGTGAGGGAATTAATATCTGTGTTTTGTGTTCCTTCAGATTATCTTAAAAGTCCACAGTCGGAGAGGTGGTAATCAACATTACACCTGCGGAAAAATATTCTTAAAGAGGTAGCAAAAGCTAACTTTTTAATAGAGCATTTTATGTTTCCATCAAAAGGCAGTGGTGGCTGAGATAAATGATGAAACAAAACTTGGGAGGTTAATTTTCCTTATTTTGAAAAAGGTTATAATAGGCTTAAATGGAAAATTAAATTGTTGGTTGGGTATGTTGGTTTTTTATATTACTTTGAATGTATTGATTGTGTTTCTAACAAATCTTACTGTTTTGGTGGAGTATGTTAGTAATTTAAAGTAATGAATAACTGTACAAATTCGAGTATCTCTGAGAATTAGTAGTTTGGTTATTAGTCAAGGGATACACAATAACTTAATATAATAGCTTTTTAAATAATGTGCAAAATATGATCTTTGTCTGTATTTCTACTTATCTGTCAAGAGAATTGTACATTCCTATTTGTACTGCAATAGAAAAAATCTAAAAGATCATAACAATAACAGACATACCTTAATATAATAAAACACAACAAACAATATACTTAGTAATAAAGGATGCCTGATAAAAAAGGATGTTAGGGGAAAAAGGAGGAAATTTTCCACTTCTTTCTTCCACATTTTACTTAGCATGTAGTTCCTATGTCAGCATAGAAACTGAGATGAGAACTTAAAATCATGGGGGAAAAGCTACTTTCCCCAAAATAGTGTAAACTCATATAAACAGGGAAAGGTGTTCAAATATGTGGCTAAATAAATGTCATTTCAAATAGTATATTCAAACATGTATGTGATGAGGAAAAAAATTAAAAGGATTAGACTCAAATGTACGCCATGAACAACTCAGTTTGAGTACTGATGATGTGTATTTTCATCTTTAGATTTTTATGTACTTTTAGATTCTTTTGGAAATGATAGTGGAGCTGAAAAGGGAATAATCACTTTTGTTACAGACACTTGAGCGAATAGCTACACACACATTCCATTGTCTTTAGCTGCAGTAGGATTTTTCTGTGGGTCTGAGAAGGCTCATTACCTGATTGCTTGTGCTTTTCTTGCAATTCAACTATTGAGGCTATAGTCCAGACTCTGATTCAAGCAGAACATATTTATCTTTATACTCCTGAGGAATAATTCATAAAATGTTTTAAACATATTGTGATACAGTCATATAGTATAGTATAGTATAGTATATCTATAATGTTGAATACTACGCAGCTGTAAAAGGAATGAGCTAACTCTAAATGCAATGATTAGAATAAATGTCCAAGGTGGTTTCTAAAAATAAGCAAATTGAAGAATGTCCTGTATCATGTACTCCTATTTGTTTACCAAAAACAAAATGTGCATGCATTAGTACAGCGTATGCAATAAAAATCTGTAAATATACATACCACTTTATTAATTGGAGATATAAGTGTTCTTGTATCTCCACACATATCTCCAATTAATAGAATATTTTAACCTTCTATCTGTTACATTTCCCCATTTTAAAAATTTCATTTTGAAAAGAGCAAGCCTGAATAATTTTCATCAAGAGAAAAACAAAATTTTAGAAATGTGGAAAGAATTTTGTAAAGCAATTCACAAAAACATGATATGGAAAATAATTATTGATATGGAAAGATGTTCAAATATATTACTGGAGGAATAAAGGGTCTAGTTTCAAAAAGCTTCCACATTGATAAGTATCTACAGGAAAAAATCTAGACATATACAGAGCAAACCGTTACATTTTGACCATTGTTGTGGAGATTTCCTTTCTTCTTTGGAAATCCAAAAGATGTAGAAATATATATACAATATGCATGAGATATATTATAATGAAAAATATTAAAACGAGAACATTATGATCCCACTTTTGTATAACACATGCACAGAACTCTTCAACTGAGAATGAAAAATTCTAGAAGCCTGAGTGTCTGCAGTTCTAGTTCTGGTCACAAGATGGTGCTTGCCAGGTTTCCTAAGCTTTGTCCAGGCAAATATTTTTATGAAGTGGACAAAGCAGTGAAATGTGTTTTGTATTAGCCGACTATGAGACAGCATGTAGAGTGTGATTGAAATTCCATTCAAAATATTGTAAATATCTAGAAGAAAAATCCCCACCAATAACTGACATAAAGATTCACACAGAAATCATAAAAAATGCTGCTACATAGAGTCTGGCCCATAGTAGAAACAAGTCAATTGTTCTTTCCCTTCTCTCTTTTCTCCACCTCATAATTTTCCTGAAGGATATTATTTTAGCATGAATGAAATAACATAACTGACCCAGAGAGCATTTCATATTGTAATAACATGAAGGAAAACAGATGGCATCTACATTGCAGATGAGATTTCGCCTCATTCCTGTGTTTTGGAATGACATGCTTGTTAGAGTTTAGGTAGGGAAATTTATTTACACCTTTTCCATTTCGTTGGTTTGATTCCCTGCCAGCCGAGCCCCAGAAGGACAGTTCAACCACAGAAGTGCTGAGCCAGGTAAAGACCCTGCTGGACAAGCAGTTGGAGTGAGACTCAAGACAGCTGGACCACAGGACCAGACCCACCAGGATCCACGTGACAGTGGGTAAGACTCTTCCCATTTCACAAAACATTTCACGGTATAAACATGTTGAGAACTTGGAGAACAATGTATTTTGCTTCCTGCTCTACAGCCATCATAGCATTTTAAATTAAAAGCCACATTTCATGTAAGGATCATGATAGGTTGAGAATTTGGGGTATACTTCATTTTGTTTCCTGTTCTACAGCTATCATGTTTGTAATTAAAAGTCATAACTTCTAGTTTTCGGAAAGAATCTTATATATTATACCACTATGAAGAAATCATGCAAGAGGCTATTCAGGTGTCTCCCTGAGGACTGACTCTGTAGTCCTTGACAACTATGTTAGGTTGTCATACCATAAACTAGATAACATAGTTTTAAAGGTTTCTTAGAACCTGCTTAAGGTCTCACGACCTTCTTGAATCACCTGTACAGTCATGCATGGCTTAATGACAGGGACATATTCTGAGAAATGCTTCAACAGGCGATTTTATCTGAGAACATTACAGAGTGTACTTGCATGAACTTAGATGGTATAGCCTACTACACACTTAGGCTATATGGTATAGCCTATTGTTTCTATACCACAACCCTGTGTACCATGTTACTGTACTGAATACTGTAGGCAGTTGCAACACAATAGTATTTGTATATCCAAACGTATCTAAATATAGAAAAGTTACAGTAAAAATATGACATAAAAGACAAAAAACAGCATACCTGTATAGGGGAATTACCATGAATGGAGCTTGCAGGACTGGAAGTTACTTTGGGTGAGTCAGTGAGTGAGTGGTGAGTGAAAGTGAAGGCCTAGAACATTATGTACACTACTGTAGACTTGAACACTTAGGCTACAGTAAATTTATTAAAACAAATTTTCTTTCTTTAATGATAAATTAACCTTAGCTTATGGTAACATTTTACTTTATAAATGCTTAAATTTTTAAATCTTTTAACACTTTTGTAATAATACCTTAAAACACTAACACATTGTACAGCAGTAAAAAATAAAATAAAATAACTTATTTCTTTATATCCTTGTTCTATAAGCTTATTTTCTATTTTTGAAAATTTTTTATTTTTTTTTGTTTTCAAACTTTTTTTTGTTAAACACCAACACACACATTAGCCTAGGCCTACGCAGGGTCAAGATCATCAACAACACTGTCTTCCATTTACACATCTCGTCCCACTGGAAGGTCTTCAGGGACAGTAACACTCATGGTGATGTTGTCTCCTAGAATAACAATGCCCTTTTCTGGAATACCCCCTGAAAGACCTGCTCTTTGGCTATTTGATAGTTAACACTTTTTTTTCTAAGTAGAAGGAATATACTAAAATAAGATTAAAAAGTATAGTATAGGAAGTACATAAACCAATAGCAGTCATTTATTATCATTATCAAGTATTAGGTACATCATATAATTGTATGTGCTATACTTTTATGCCACTATCAGTGTAGTAGGTTGTTTACACCAGCATCACCACAAACAGGTGAGTCATGAGTTGTGCTTCAGTGTTACGATGGCTGTGACCGACATCACTAGGCAACGGGAATTTTGCAGCTTTAGTATAATCTTACAGGAACATCGTCATATATGCAGTTTGTCATTGACTGAAATGTCACTATGCACCACATGACTATATTCTCTTAATATTTTGTAGTGGTTTGACAAACTTAATTCTTTCCCAGCAACTGTCACAAATCTGTGCCTCGTAACGTTGTGCTCTCAGTGAGATTGTTGATGCTGAGCCTCATTGTGTCCGTGAGCTCTCCTTTGGTTACCTTGGATAGACAGGGCAGTAGTGGCAGCTTAGAAAAGATTAGAACCCAGCATTCACTTATGATAACTCAGAGGGTTACAAAAGGTCAAATTATCCAAGAACAAAAACAATGTCCCTGATACCGCCAAAGCTCTTCCCACACAATTCCCTTTTTATTACACAACAGAGAAAATAACGATGGGATATTGCGTTTGTGTTATACTTCTCTTTTTTGTACCCCCCCAAATATATTCCACATATCTAAAACCACCTATCTGATACCCATTATTCATTCTTCTGACTTGTATCTTGTCTATATTCTGATCGTCTACCTTCGTCCTACTTACGAAAGTAAATTTTTTATGTGATCTCTTTTCTTCTTTGCCATGTTTTAATGCAATCCAATTATCACCCATTGAAAATACTTTATTCAAGCTACTTTGTGAAGGTTCAGGGGGATAAAAGAGGCTACAACAGACCAGAAACGTTTACTATCCCCAGAGCAATAGAATGAGCCTTCTTAAAAAACAAAAACAGAAACAAAAACAAACAAAAAACGGCTTTTCTAGACAAGTAGGTAGCTAAAACTCTTTTTATTATTATATTTTTAAATATATTAATGGCTTAATATTTAATATTTGGACAATCTAGGTTAATATAGAGATACAGGTGACCCATGCATCCTTGCTGACTATGCTATCTAGGATATGGGAGATGACAACCTAGCATTGTTGTCAAGGATTGGAAGTTTTCTCTCCACTGAGCTAATAAAGGTTTCAAACCCGCACTGTCTGATTTTTTGGCTGGCTGTCTGAAAACTTAAGAAACATAACCCTGTCATAATGCCTTGGTGATAAACTCTTAAAAGCTAAACACTGGGTCCTGCCAACAGAAATCCGTATCTGACCAAAGAACTCTGTGTCATTTTAAATTTGGTTACCAGGAAAATTTTGACCCAGGCTGACCCTTCTGTTATGAGTCTCTGAAAGAATGATGGCTTCTTTCTTTAGAGTCCCCAACGCAGACAGTTTTCTTTTTTTCCATTTCATCATTACAGGAAGAGATGTGTCAAATGCAGCTCTGTGTCTCTAACCTAAATAGCGAGAATGTGGCAGGAGATGTGTTTACCCACTCACTGTGATAATAAATGGGGCTATGAGGGCCTCACCAACTTTACCTAGTTTTATGAATTTTTATAACATTATCTTAAGAGACCTAAACCTCAGAATCATTATCCATTAGCAATGTGTAGGTTTTAATGCTTCCTGGGAAATAACACCTGAACGTTAAAGGCAATAAAAGTCTAAATTTAAAGCTTAATTTTGTGAGTATGTTGCGAATAAAAAAGCCCAGCAAAAGAGGATAAAAATGCAACTTTCCCATACTGAATTGGCAGCTGCAAACCGCAAAGCACAGGAGCAAGGAATTGCCAATTGTTAATGAGGGTAGAATGAAAATGGCACTTCTCTGTATAACAAATGATTTTCAACCCCTATCCAGGAATCACCGTATCTGAAAGGGAAGTTGCTGCCAGGCCCTATAACACATAAGATACTTCTCATAACTGATCTAAGGCCAAGTGAATGCTATCATGCAGATACGGTCAGTGCAAAAGCATAGTGCAGGCCGGGAGTGGTGGCTCACACCTTGTAATCCTAGCATTTTGGGAGGCTGAGGCAGACAGATCACCTGAAGTCAAGAGTTTGAGACTGGCCTGGCCAACATGGCAAAACCCCATCTCTACTAAAAGTACAAAAATTAGCTGGGTGTGGTGGCACATGCCTGTAATCTCAGCTACTCAGGAGGCTGAGGCAGGAGACTCACTTGAACCCAGGAGGCAGAGTGAGCCGAGATTGTGCCACTGCACCACAGCCTGAGTGAAAGAACAAGACTGTCAAAAAAAAGAAAGAAAGAAAGAAAAGAAAAGAAAAAAAGCATAGTACATGAAAATACATTTTAATTTGTGTGGGAATGTAGATGGATGTAAGAGATAGAAAGAGGTCAAGGATAGTAAGTATGGTAGTTGCCGAAGATGGTTGTAGTTCACCAATATGTTCACAGAGACGTGAGACTAAGCAATACTCACGCTGGGGTTATTTCTTTTATTAATTAATTAATTTATTTATTTGAGACAGAGTCTTGCTCTGTCACCCAGGCTGGAGTGCAGTGGCGCGACCTTGGCTCACTGCAAACTCGGCCTCCCGGGTTCATGCCATTCTCCTGCCTCAGCCTCCTGAGTAGCTGGGACTACAGGCACCCTCCACCGCGCCTGGCTAATTTTTTGTATTTTTAGTAGAGACGGGGTTTCATCGTGGTCTCGGTCTCCAAACCTCGTGATCTGCCCCGTCGGCCTCCCAAAGTGCTGGGGTTACAGGCGTGAGCCCCCGCACCCGACCACGCTGGAGTTATATTCACCAATTTCCTCACAGTTCGAAAGTGAGTGACATCATCTTTGGTTCTACCAAAGAGACAGGATTCCAAGCCCAGGAGGGAGTGAATAATGGTGGAGAGAGGGCATACCTCCTGTTTTGGAGTTAGACTTTGGCTCTGATTTTGTCTCACCCTCTTCCTAGTTTTGTGACCATGGTTATTAGCAAGAGTGCCCATTTCCTTGTTTCCTGGATCTCTATTAGTTGTATCATTTATTTGCTTCTTTGTCAGTCAATTTAGGTAGAAAAATGCCATCTTATTGCTGTTTTCTATTTGCATCTCTTTGATTATTAGGGAAGGTGAATATCTTTTATGTATTAGTTTTCATCTTTATTTTGAATATTTGGGTTTTGAGGAGTCCCGATATATAGCACCTCCCTTTCTCCACTGAACAAACTGGATAGACAGATATAAAACAAACGGAGTTGCAGATGGAAGCCAAAATGTCAACATTAGTACAAGGGGAAGAGGAAGTTGCAGGGTATTGATTATTGTGAGAATCAAATGGGCTTATTTATTAATTATTACTTTATTTTATTTTATTTGAGATGGAGTCTCATTCTGTTGCACAGGCTATAGTGCAGTGGCACGATCTCAGCTCACTGCAACCTCCGCCTCCTGGGTTCAAGTCTTTCTCCCACCTCAGCCCTCTGATTAGCTGGGATTACAGGCACCCACCACCACGCCTGGCTAATTTTTGTATTTTTAGTAGAGTTGGGGTTTCACCATGTTGGCCAGGCTGGTCTCGAACTGCTGGCCTTAAATCATCTGCCACCTAGGTCTTCCAAAGTGCTGGGATTACAGGCATGATAACAGAACTCCAAATTTAAGCAAACCTACCCAAATAACCTAGAGGTTTGTAGCTGTACAGGAAAGGACAGAGATTCCTGTGGTGGCACCATATGAGCTTGCTCTCAAGGAAGTAAATATTAGGAGTGGGGAAAAATTTTTATCTCAGAACATTGTGAATGGTCTATTTATGTCTTTTGCCCATTTTTACTCTAATTTATTTCTTATTAATATGTAAGAGCTACTTTAGCAATATTTTTGCATTGAAAACAGTTTTTTTCAAGTTTGTTCTATATTTTCAAATTTGGCTTATTGTGTTTTTACCAATAAGAATTTTTTTGTCTCCAATTTCAGGATATTCAGATACATACATATCTCTTTAAGGATCTTTGTTGATGTTTTATATTTAGAAATGACTTTAGTTGAAAAAACGATGAAACTTTCTGAAAGATGAATGAGAAGACCTGAATAAAAAGGGAGACATACATCATGAGCCAGGGCCAGGAGAATTAAAATTTCAGGGAATTGTTTATCCCCAAAATAATGTATTAATTCATTGCAGTACAAATAAGAATGTAGAGGGGTTTTTTAATAGAGCTTGACCAGTTGGATCTTGAAATCGTTTTAAGAAATAAGTTGCCAAAATAGGCAAGAAAAATATGTAAAAGATGTTCTTTACTGAGTCTTTATGATAAAGGCATTTCTACCTTTTTTTTACCGCAGAAAATCACCCACTCTTGTAGTTTGAATGTAAATTACACAGACACATGTTGCCATTCCGCTTTCAATTGCTTTAAAAATGATAATCTTTTCGCTTTAAGGGAATTTCAGTTTAACTTGGTGATTCTCCACCCTTTGAGGGAAAGGCCCCCTGCTATTCCCATCACTGGGAGGGGGCGGAGCCTCGTCGGAGCCGCTCCGAAGGGAGCTGTACCCGGCCGGTATTGGGGGAGGGGCAGCATTTCAAGAGGCTGCAGCTGACAAGAAGCTTCAAGGTAATGGCTGTCTCAAAGCCAGTTATTTTCTGGGAATTTCTTCGGGCCTTGGTGTTAAAGTAAAAGAAAGAAGAAAAAAAAGAAATAGAGATTGTAGCCTGACAGAGGTGGGAATGGAATATGGTTTTGTTTGAACTGCTGTTATTGGAACGGAATTAATCCTCTGGAATTTTTGTTTCGCCCGATATTTTTAAAGTCCTCCGTGTGGGAGTGGGCGATCAGATTACAGCTTCTAAATTAAGACTTCGGTAAGACGTGCTGTTCCTGTTAATTTTTTACGTGGCATTACATATTTCTACCTTTGTTACAGATTTTATTATATTTTGACTTAAACGCATTATTCTACGCAAAAAAAAAATGATAGAAAAATGTAAACACACAAAGAGAATGACATATAGGGACACAAATATAAATGTACGTGAACATGGAAAGGGATTCAGATATGCCGTCGAGTGATAACACTTGTAAAGATGTGTATTAGTTTTCCTTAGGAAGGGAACTAAACTCCCGAGTTAAAGTCAGCATCTCTGAGTGTTCATCTCTGAGTGTTCAGATTATGGAAGTTTTTTTAAAATCTATTTTTCACTAGTTTCAGCATTTTTAGAGTTGTTTTTATTCGTGCTCATTTTTATAATAAGAGCAAAATAAAGCCAAAAGAGTTTACCCATTTTGTTTCAAATGCATGGACACACATAGACACCGCAGACACGCTCCCATACTCCCTTGTCTTTTGTCAATAGTGGAATTTTTCCTGGACCTGATCAAGTGGGTAGCCTGGTTGCTGTGTCAACTACAGCCCTGCATGTGTCCTCCCTGCAGCCCGTCCTTTCAGTCCACAGGTACAGCCATGGTCAGCAAGAGCCACTTTTCTATATCATCTAAGTTTAAGAGTGAGAAACGGATAGGATTTGGTTTATTTCTATGAACAGTTTTAAAAGTATTATGTACTATGGTGCATCCATACAATGGCATGTTATATAGCTGACAAATGAAAGTATGAACTTGTAGTGACTTGAAAAGATGTCTGAGAAGTAAAAAGAGCAAACTGCAGAATGCTAAGCACCATATTATGTCATTTAAACATAAAAGACTACATTAATATATGTGTAACCAAATCAGAAAAAATATAAACCAGCCTGCTATTGGAATTATTTGTTCAGTTGAAGAGATAGGGCAGGCTTTACTATCACTATTTAAAAAAAAATTCTTAATACATATTTAGTCTTTTTTTTAAAACAAAATCGGAAAAAAGATTGAGGTAAAATGTTGCAAAGTTGGGGGAAAATTGCATTTGAAGTGATTCACTAAAAAAATCACATTGAAAATACTTATTAGTATGCAAAAATGTTTAAACCATGAGCTTAAGCAGGACAAAAAGCTGATTTGAAATCATATGCATTCATGTTTATGTAAAGAAAAAATATGGAAAGATATACAGGAAAAATATCTTTCCAGAATTATACTTTCTTTTTATATATCTTACTCATATTTTCCATTTTCAGTAACCATGCAATTATATTTCTACAATCCAACCATTGTAGGTGAAGAGATTCGGATTCCGTTTTTTACGTAATGCATAACAAAACTAAATTTGAGCATGGTATATTCTAGAAGCCTGAGAAAGCTGCTTGCTGGCAGGATGTAGTTCCCACCGTTCTCCCACAAGGATGTTGTAGTAACAGTTCTGTTTCTCATCACAAGATGGCGCTTGCAAGATATCCTAAATTTTCTCCAGACAACTATCTTTATGAAGTGAGCAAACAAAACAATGAAATGTATTTTATTATCAGACTGTGAGACAGCACGTAGAGTGTGATTCAAATTCCACTCAAAAAATTGTATATGTCTAGAAGAAAAGCCTCACTCAAGAACTGATGTGAGGACTTAAACAGAAATCTTAAAAAATGCTGCTACATAATCTGCCCCATAGTAGAAACAAGTCAATTGTCCTTTCCCTTCTCTCCTTTTTCCACCTTGTAATTTTCCTGAATGATATTATCTTAGCATGAGCCAAATAACATAACTGACAAAGAGAGCATTTCATATTATAAGAACATGAAGTAAAAATAGATGGCATCTACATCACAGATGAGATTTCACCTCATTCCTGTGTTTTGGAATGACATACCTGTTAAAGTTTAGGCAGGGAAATTTATTTACACCTTTTCCATTCCATTGGTTTGATTCTCTGCCTGCTTTTATCAGAGATGCACTTGTCATGGGAAATCTGAGTGTGATGCCAGGTGAGCCTCAGAAAAACAATGGAACCACAAAAGTGCCAAGCAGGGTAAGGGCCCTGTCAGACAAGCAGTTGGAGTAAGAATCAAGATAGCTGAATCTCAGTGCCAGACACACTACTATCTATGTGACAGTGGGTAAGGCTCTTCCAATTTCACAAAGCATTTCATGGTAAAAACATTCTAAGTTGAGAATGTGGGATACAACTGATTTCACTCTGGCTCAGTAGCCATAACATTTTAAATTAAAAACTACAGATTCTAATGTTGGGAAAGAATTATATATGCTAAACTCCTGTAGGAAAAGTATGCAACCAGTCATAATGATGTCTAATTATGGAAGACTTGGATGTCCCAGCCATCTGCCTGACTCTCAAGAAATCCTTAAAAACAATCCTTTCCAATGGGTGGCCATGGCAACCATTCTGAGTCTCTGACTTCTAAGCTTATTCTCTTAATAAGGTCGTTGTTGTCTGGATTAGTCCAGGGGGCGCAGACCCCCAGTATCTGTGTCTGGCTGCATTGGGTATACAGGGCAGCACTGTTAGCTTAGAAGAGTCGAAAGAGGATTCCTCTAGAGTAAGCCTTAAGAGTCTCCAAAGTACAAAAATATTCATTAATAGGAATAGTGTCCCCAACATATTCCCCAGCTTTCCCTGGACATCTCCCACCACCCTCTCATACACACATACATCCATTCCTTAGATGTAATAACTATAATAAGGGCTACAAGCTGGGGCATTATAGAACTACTCTTCTTTTCTTAGATTTTTAAATATTTTCCCCCAACCACAATATGTTTATTTGTCTTGTGCCCAGTATTTATTCATCTTTTGTCTTCTCCATTTCCATTGTCCATCTTCCTACTCCTTTGAGAGAAGAAATCCATTTGCTTATTCTTTTTTCTTTGCCTTTCCTTTAAATGTATACCCTCTAGTATTGCCTATTTGAAATTACTTATTCAAGCTTCCTTGTCAGTTTTCAGGGAGGCATGAACAAGCCACAGAAGAAGAAAACTATTTAGTAGCCCTAAGGCAATAGAGGCCTCTAAAACCACTGCTTTTCTGGTTAAACCAGACAAACACAGACTAGTGACGTAAGAATTTTTGTTAGATGATTGAAAGTTCACTGATTGATTTCTAACCTGTATCCAGATAATAATTCAGATCTATGGTTTATTTGAAACTTTTTTCTTGTCCCCTTTTTTTATATGTCCATATCTACCTCTTGCTTCACACTTAAATTGTCATTGAACTTTAAAAAATTATTCTAAAATATTTTGATATTTGGTAGCACTAGTTGTTCCTCCAGTCTGCTAGTAAAGTCAGAACTCGGTCCTAAACCCATGTCTCTATGTCTGTTTGTGAATTTGTAATACGTAAGAACTTTGCCATAATACTTGCCTGAGGAACTCTGAGGTTTAGACACTGAATCTTTAACAGTGTCTCATATCTCCTTACTAAAGAACTGATAAGTACCTTTATTTAGAGTGGTGGTGTGTCCAGAGTTGGTTCCTTCTGATGGGTTCTTGGTCTCACTGACTTCAAGAATGAAGCTGCGGACCTTCCTGGTGAGTGTTACAGCTCTTAAAGGTGGCATGGACCCAAAGAGTGAGCAGCAGCGATTTATTGTGAAGAGTGAAAGAACAAAGCTTCCACAGCATGGAAGGGGACCTGAGCAGGTTGCCGCTGCTGGCTGGGGTGGCCAGCTTTTATTCCCTTATTTGTCCCCGCCCATGTCCTGCTGATTGGTCCATTTTACAGAGTGCTGATTGGTGTGTTTATAATCCTTTAACTAGACACAGAGTGCTGATTGGTGCATTTTTACAGAGTGCTGATTGGTGCATTTACAATCCTTTAGCTAGACACAGAGCGCTGATTGGTGCATTTTTATAGAGTGCTGATTGGTGCATTTACAATCCTCTAGCTAGACACAGAGCATTGATTGGTGCGTTTACAGTGCTCTAGCTAGACAGAAAAGTTATCCAAGTCCCCACTTGAACCAGGAAGTCCAGCTGGCTTCATCTCTCAGTGGCAGGAATAATTTTTGTCCTGTCCTGGCTCTTTTTCTATGGGTATCTCAGAGAATGGTGGAGTTAAGAGAGGACTCCTTTTTACTTTAAATTCCCCAGGGCAAACCCCAGATGGATTTTCCTTCTTGCTTGTTTATGCCAGGAAGAACACTGCAGTTTAGTCTGTTTACTGGAATATGCAGCGTGCAGTAGAGCTTTGTTTGTCTATGCACTGTAATGATGGGATTGTGAGGCCCTCATCAAACTTGTTTCCATTTTATTCCTTTAAAAAATGTTTCCCTTTCCATCATCCTGTCTTGACTCCTAATAGTTTTATTTATTGGCATGTGTAAGTTTTGCCTGGGAATATCTACACATTACCTGGGAAGTATAAAATCTCCAGTGTGGCAGGTTTATCCCTTTATCCCTCTAAGTCACTAGCTGGTAATTTTTCTTTTTATTCATATACATTTTACCAGGGATTATGGAGTCTCTTTCACCCTGGCAGTGAATCACTATATCTGGCTTACCATTTTCTAAACTTGGGATGCACATTATTACTAAGGTTTTCCTGATGTTCTTCCTCTTCAGGTGGGCTGATATTCAGCCAGTTGACATTAATAAGATTGAACTCTTTTTTTACAGTGAGATTCAGTTGTTACTTGTCTGTGCTTCTGCCTTGGGGAGGTCACTGAATATTTTGATTATCTATGAAATGTCTAAGATTCCTTGCTTTACCAATGTCCGTGGCCTCCTCATTGTCTTTGGGAGTGTTCTAACTGGACTGTTTATGCTTGTTGTATGGGCCTTATGCACTAAAATAATGACTTTTATTTATTCTATAACCACTCTGTTTCCCTGTCATATGTTACTCAGCTTCTGCTTTTAACTGGGTACATATTCTTAACTAGATCATTATCTCCAGATTGTAGCATTTTGTTTTCTACTTCTTTCTTCCTCCCTATTTCCTTCCTTCCTTCCTTCCTCTCTTTCCACTCATATGGTTTAGTGGCATGTGAGAACTTCAGTGTGGTTAGAGGCTCTGCCAGTGGGGATAAATTTCATGTACTGTATAATGCTGATGTCATCTGGTTTCTTGACATATGTCCTGTGCTAACTAACTCTCAATGAAAGAGATAATTAGTGAAGACATGTATTTTTAAAAAGTTATATAACTGCATCAAAAGTCACATGTTGTAGATGCCCCCCATGCTTTAAAGCAATTCAGAAATAGAAGTTAATAAAAATTAATAAAATAGATCAAAATAATTTACATTTTTAACATATTATTTCTGCACTACAGAGGGTATTTTTACACATATCTTGTGGAACCTACAGTCTTCTTTGGCAATCATTGATTCAAAGTACAAATCAAAATCCCTGTATGTATCCAGATTACTCTCACAGAAAAATACAAATGTCTTATATTGTCATATTCTGATTGGATGACTTTTTAAGACTCGGGTTTAAAGAGGTATAGTTTACATAGAGTTAAAGTCACTCTTTTAGATGTACGGTTTGATGAGCTTTGAGAAACATATACCATCATGTAACTACCAATACAGACAATCTGTATAACCTTTCCTTTACTCCAAAATGTTCCCTCCTGCCCCATTGTAGTCAATCCCTATCTCTGTCAGTTCCTGACAACCACTGATTTGATTTCTGTCCCTATAGTTTTTAGTTTTCCAGAATGTCATACAAACAGAACCATAAAGTATATAGCCTTTTACATCTGGCTTCTTTGACTTAGCATATTTTTAAAATATTCACCAATGTTGTTGCATATATCAGTAGTTTATTTCTTAATGTAGCCGAGAGGTATTCTATCATATGGATGTTCTGCAATTTGAGTATCCACTCACCAGTAGATTTGTAGTTTTTGGCAATTATGATTAAAGTTGTTAAACATTCTACAATAGGTCTTTGTGTGTACACAAGTTTTCATGTCTCTTGAGTAAATACTTAGGAGTGGGATTTCTTGTTTTTATTATAGGTGTGTGCTTAACTACATTAGAAATTGTCAAATTGTTTTCTAAAGTAACTGTGACATTTTACATTTCCACCAGCAGTGTATGAGAGTTCCAGTTGCTACACATCATTGCTAGAAGTCCATACTGTCAGGATTTTATTTTATTTTTAATATTAGCTATTCTTATAAAGGTGTTAGTGGTGTCTCATTGTGGTTTTACTTGCATATCCTCAATTACTAATGGTGTTGAGCATATATTCATGTGTTCACTTGCCATTCATATGTCTTTTCTGATGACGTGTCTATTTAAATTGTCTATTTTTATTTGGTTATTCAATAATAATATTATTTTTGAATTTTGAGAGTTCTTTGTATATTCTGGATAAAAGTCTTTCATTACATAGGTGTTTTGCAAGTATTGTCTCCCACTCTGGGTTTCCTTTTCATTTTTTGAAAAGAAGTTGTTTTCAAGTTCAATTTATTAATTTTTGATGGTCCATGCTTTTTAAATCCTAATAAATCTTTGCCTAGACCAAAATGTCAAAGATTTTCTACTTTTTTTACAAGTTATAATTTTTGATTTTATATTCAGGTCACTAACCCATTTTGAGTAATTTTGTATATCTTCTTAGCTGAAGGGAAAAGAAGAATATTTTGGCATATGATGTCCAGTTATTCCAGTACCATTTGTTGAAAAGACTACCATTTCTTCATTTAATTACCTTTGTCCAAAATCTGTTGGTCATATTTGATGGCCTGTTTGGATTCTATTGATCTATAGGTCAGTCCTATGTCAATAACAAACTCTCTTAATTACCATAGTCTTGAAATCAGGTAGTATGAATCTTCTAACTTTTGTATTTTTTTCTCAAAATTTGTCTGGCTGTTGTGGTTCCTTTGCTTTTTCCACATACATTTTGGAGTTCACTTCTCAATTTCTATGAAAAACCTACTGGGATTTTTATTGAGATTGCAATAATTCTACAGGAATGTTGGGGAGATACAACATCCTAAAAATCAGTATTTCAATTATTCTGTCAAAGAGCGTGGTATATTTTTCTATTTATTTAGGTCTTATTTAATTTATGTCATCAGTGTGTTGAAGTCTTCAGCATACAAATCTTGTACATAGTTATCCTCCCTTAGTATTTCCCAGTTTTTGATGATATTACAAATGGTACTTTTTAAAACTTGAAATTCCAAATTGTATTGTATAGAAATAAAATTAATTATTTTATATTGACTTTATGTCTGGCATTATTGCTAAACTTATTTATTAGGTTTCATAGTTTCGTAGCTTTTTTTTGGTATATCTATTGGGATTTTCTACATAGATCATCTTGTCTGTAAATGCAATTTTACTTCTTCCCTTCCAATCCATATGCAATTTATTTATTTTTCAGGCCTTATTGTATTGGCTAGGATCACCAATGTAATGCTGAATAAAAGCAGTGGAAGCAAACATCCTTGCTTTGTTTCTGATTTTAGGGAAAAAGCATTCTGTGTTTCACTATATGTTAATCATAGGTTTTTTATTTTATTTATTTATTTTTTTGTAGATGCCTTTAATCAGGTTGAGGAAGATCCATTAAACTCTTACTATGCTAAATGTCTTTTATCATTATTTGTAGAATGTTGTTCATGCTTTTTCTGTAAAAATTGAGATTTTTTTTCTCCATTTGAATCTGTTGATATGGTGAATAATATTGATTGATTGATTTGCAAATATTGAACCATCCATACGTTCCCAGGATAAACTCCATTTGGTCATAATGTATTATTCTTTTTCTTTATCATCAGCTTTGATTAATAGCATTTCGTTAAGGACTTCTGTGTCTATGTTTATGAGAGATATTGATCTGAAGTTTTCTTTATTTGTTATTTTCTAGTTTGGGTATCAGGTTAATGCTGGTATTATAAAATATGTTGGAGAGTTTTTCCTCCTTTCCTCACTCAATTGTCATCTGGCTTGCATAACTTATATTATTTGTGCTTCAGTTGGAGCCTGGAGTGCTACAGGATTTTTTTCAATGATTCTCCACTCTAAATTTTCAGTAGTCTCTTCATACTTGTGCCACCAGCGGAGGGTCTCTCTTCTTACTCTTATTCACATGACAGCAGCTCACTGCCGTTATTATCAGGTGCTAGGCTCATGGTAAGGTAGAACTACTGTCTGTTGTCCTGTCTAGCTACAGTCTTAGCGGGGCTCTATGAACATGGACCTTTAGGGTAAGCCTTTCTCAGCATTCTTTCCTCTCCCCATGGCAGCTAACCTCTGATTTGTATATGTGGTTGGTCTTTGGTCAGATATATCTTCTTGCCTCTTTCTCAGCAATAGGTGAACACTGCTTTTCATTCATGTAAGAACTGGGTTACAGAGGGTTTCCTCCAGGGCAGGGGTTTTTCCCTTCTACTTCTCCCGGAGCAGCAATGGATCTCTGCCTTTGTCCTGGAAATTAGGGGGTTTCCTATCTCTCCCTCCCAGGCAAGTAAGTTTTGCTTCTACCCCTCCACCAGAAGCAAGAGATTTTTGCCTGGGTTCAGGAGAGGGTTTGCTGCTTCTCCTCTAGTGTCTTTGCTTCTCATGACAGAAGGGTTTTGTGGGGTTGTATGTCTGTCCCCCAGCAACAGCTGATTACCTTCTGCATACCAGAACCAGTGACGTGGACTCTTTTAGGTCTCCTCCTTTGTCCCGAGTAATTTTTCTGAGCTTCTGGTTAAAGACTGTGAAAAAGAACTTGGTAGTAAGTGTGTAAGTGTCTGGGGTTCCAGATATTCCAAACTGACAAAGCTAACCATTGCTTTACTTTTAAAAGTTCATTAAAATTTCAGCTTGTATGACAGTCACTTCTGTCTCCTTGCTTGGACAAAGGTTCATATGTTTTGTCTTTCTTTAAAGGGGCTGGTCACCCTTTGGAATTCACTTTAACTCAGTTCCCTGATAGGCTCAAGGAAAGTTATGATTTTGTAGGTTGTCTAGACATTTATCATTATTAAGTTATGAATGACTTTCTCTTACATCTTTTTATATCCTAAGTGGAAGTGCAATTGGTGCTTTTGAAAAAAATATGTGTATGGGTGTTATTTGGGGATTTTTTGTTATTAAGTATGCTTTAGGAAGAAGCAGATGCTTTCTAAGGCATACTTGCAAAGACTTGCTTTTTATATAATGGTTATTACTACAGTTTTTCATTTAAATTTTTATTATTTGAATTGCTATACATTAAAATTATACTTTAAAGTATGATACACTATACTTGACCATTTTTTGTATACAGTTCTCTGGATTTTAACATTTATAAAGATTCATATAACCACCACCACAGTCAAAAAAGTTTCATCACCCTCACAACTTCCTTGGCCTGTCCTTTTATAGCCACACCCTTCCCCACCTGTAACACCTGGCAACACTGATCTTTTCACCACAGCTATACTTTTGTATTTTTGAAAATGTCATATAAATGAAATCATAAGGTATTATAAACACACCCTAGGTGACCCACCCCTTATATATTCCCCACGGTAAGAAAACACTTTTGGCTTTTATCATTGTTGTCATTATTAATAATAATACTAATGTTGTTATACAGAGTGAGTTCGTTATGGCCCTCTCTTCCAGGAAATAACCATCTAATTATTAAATAAGATCATATATCGAGTGCTTGAGAACATTGCCTGGCATATAGAAAACTTGTATAGGTATTAGATATCATTATATCTGTAATGATATCTATCTTTATCATAAAAATATTAATAGTACAATATTAGCATTTGCTATTATTGGTTATCATTTTTCTCCACCTCCTTCTACAAATTGGTGAAATAGAAAATATTATTCATGGAATTAATCTTTTCCTTTGCATTTCATTTTGAAAATGGTGCCATAGTATAGCATTTCCTGAATTATGTGCAATCTAGAAAATATCCAAAATAAAGCAAAAAAAATTTTAACATAATTATCATAGTCTGTATGCAGTTGTTTTTTTCCAAACATGTGAAATGAAGACAGAATGAAAAATATTACATTATAAAATATATAGTAAAATAAATTTCATCATTTAAATAAAGCCATATATATATTGACCTGATAATCCTCTTTAGATTATATATTAATACCTCAAAAGCATTGAAAGAATTAATTGTATAATAAGAATTATATTATTTTCATTGTATTTTTTTTTTTTTTTTGAGACAGAGTCTCGCTCTGTCGCCCATGCTGGAGTGCAGTGGCCTGATCTCGGCTCACTGCAAGCTCCACCTCCCAGGTTCACGCCATTCTCCTGCCTCAGCCTCCCGAGTAGCTGGGACTACAGGCGCCCGCCACCATGCTCGACTAATTTTTTTTTTTTTTTTTTTTTGTATTTTTAGTAGATATGGGGTTTCACCGTCTTAGCCAGAATGGTCTCCATCTCCTGACCTCGTGATCCGCCCATCTCAGCCTCCCAAAGTGCTGGGATTACAGGCATGAGCCACCGTGCCCAGCCTTTTCATTGTAATTTTTGTAAGATCAACTATTTTGTTCTCGTACTAGAAAAAAAGACTGGAAAACAGAGAGACTTTGGTAAGATAGAAGTTTAATGTTCCACTAACTTAAAGAGATTGGAATGAGGTGATCCCATTATTGAGTGGTTTAGGGTCACACGTCCCTAGTGAGTTGCATCCTTTTCTGAAGTCACTTTGTGGTCTAGAAAGGCTGCCTGAACTCTCTCTATCATGATCAAATTCTGGGAAGCAAGAGAAAGGGGGGAAGTGGAAAAAAAAATGCCCAAGCTGGCTGTTTATCCCCCTTTAGAGATGCCGTCTCTAGAATCTTCACAGCAAATTTCTGCTTGCGTTCTTTGGCAAGAAATTCCATCACATGACCATGGCTTGCAGTGAGGGAGTCTGGAAAAGACAATATTTTAGGAGATTAAACTGCCACCTTCAATACAACTAGTGTTCTGCTAATGAGGAAGAATGCAAAGAGTGGATCCTGGGTGAGTAACTAGAAGCTTCTGTCTCATTCATTACAAATATGATATACAATTGAAAAAAAAAAAAAGCATTAAACCAGTAACAGAAGTCTATAAAAGATTGGAAGGGAAAATTTCCTATGGCAGAGAGAACACTACATGTTTGTCAACCTCTGTCTCATTTTTCTCCTGGAGTCACCGGGAGATTACATTCCCCAGCCTCTATGCCTGTTAGGGCTCCATGCCTAAATTCTGGTTAGTGGACTGTTAACTAGCAGTGATGTTTGCCAGACCTGACCACTAAAACCTTCCATATGGCTCTCCATCTTCCCTCTTGTTTAGGCTGTTAGCTAGATGTAAAGAATGCAATGAAGGTCTTTAGGACCCAAGTAGATGGTAGAGCCACAGGATGGAAGAAGACTGGATCTCTTAATGACTGCTTAGAACAGAGAAACTTGCCCCTATTTGGCCCCGTGATGCCTTGAACCTTGACATCAGCAAAATAAACTTTTGGGGGATTGAACCTCTGAGATTTAAGGGTTGTTTATAGCACAAAGCATTGTATACTCTTAATTATTAGAGTCCCCAGTAATACACCAGCCTAGAGATGGCTTTCATTGATTTATTGATATTTTTATTTTAATATTAATGCTTATATAAAGGTAAATGTTAAAATTGTAATTATATATATATGAGTAATACTACATATTATATGATACAGAGGCCAAATAAAATGCTTTATTCCCCAAATTATCACTAGTGATAATTAAAATTGACTTTCTGAGTTAAATCAGAAATCTATACTTAAATTTAACATAGAATTTTGATGAACAGAATGTGCAAAATATATTTCAGACCTGTAAATAAAAACGTAAATCTAAAAAAATTAATTCCCCTCACATTGAATCACCCAAGTAAAAACAACAAAACTTAAGAAACAGAATTGTCGATTATTGATGAGGACATATGAAATGAGTGCTTTCCTGGTAAGCCAATGATTTTAACATCTAGCAAGAAATAATCACATATGTGAAGAGATCTCTGAAACTTTCCTGAAGAGTTTAAGAGAAGAACTGAATAAAAGTAGAGACATACCATGTCCTGGAAACAGAAAGATAAAAAAAAGAATTATAAAGAGATAAAGTCTCCCTCAAATAATGTACAGTTTTTGTGTAATCCAAATCAATATCCTTAGCGGTCCATTTTAATGGAGCTTGACCGGCTGGATTTAAAATTCACCTATGAGGTTAAGATGCCAGAGATGGCAAGAAAAAAATATGTAAGGAATATTAGTACCTGGGTTTTGATTATATGATAAAGTGATTTGCTGCCTCTTTTCTTCAAGAAATCACACACCCTAAGGGTTTGAATAGAAATTAAGCACACTTGTTGACATTTCACTCAAAAGTTTTTTAAAAAGGAACATTCCTGCAGTTCAACACTTCAGCGGTTTCTCTTGGCAATTCCCCCTCCCCTGATTCAGGGAGGGGCTTTCTGTTCTTCATAGAGCCAGGGGGCGGACCCTTCTCTGAGCCTCTAGGAAAGGAGCTGTGCCTGGCCAGTCTTGGGGGAGGAGCTGCATTTCACCAGGCTGCAGCTGACAAGAAGCTTCAAGGTAATGGCTGTCTTAAAGCTATTTATTTTCTAGTGACTTCTCAGGATCTTAGAGTAAAGATGAGAAAAATAGGAGTGGCAGTCTTGCAGTGGTGGGAAAGGTGTGTGGTTTTGAGAAGTGCTGGCATTTTCAAGGAGTTAATCCTCTGGAATTTTTGTATCTTCCAATGCTTTACAAGTCCACAGTGGGAGAAGGGGTGATCAGATTACAGCCTCTAAATTAAGGCTTCAGTGCAGCATGACTTTTCCTGCTAATTTATTGAGTTGGCATTCCCTGTTTATATTGTTAGACACTCCGTTATTGTTTGAATGTTTAGGCATTTATTAATTTGCACAGAAAAATAACTTAGAAGTATTTGACAACATGGGGGGAAATACACCTATAAGTTGATTGATACATAAAAAGACTGTATGTGTCACATGTTCATGAGCATGGAAAAGGGATCAAATATGTAGTTGAGTGAAGATACTTTCACATAATATATGCATGTATATATGTGATTTTTAAAATCTGGAAGAAAATAATCTCTCATGTTAACAGCATTTCTGTGTGACCAGGTCACCATTGCAATATTATTTTTTAACCTATTTCAGCATCTTTAGAGTAGATTACTCAGTGATTATTTTTATAATCATGAAAGAAAAATGAAGCTGAAGCAGCATACCCATTTTGTTTCAAGTACATAAACACACATAGACACACAAAGACATGCTCCCATATCCCCCCATCTTCTGCCAATAGTGGAAATTTTCCAGGACCTGATCAAGTGGGTAGTGTAGTTGCCGTGTCAACTACAGTCCTGCATGTGTCCTCCCTGCAGTTTATTCTTTCAGATCACAGATACCAGCGTGGTCAGGAAGAGCCATTTTTCTGTATCATCTAAGTTTAAGAGTGAGAAACAGAGGATTTGGTTTATTTCTATACACAGTTTTCAAAATATGTGGCATGGTACATCTATACAATGAAATACTATGCATTTGGCAAATGTCTGAGAAACAGTATAAGGTGAAAAAAATTATATAATAGCACATACTATATGTTCTCACTTAAGAAAAAGTATGTATGTTAGTATACCTATGTATGTTACTACAACCAAATCAGGAAAAACATATCTATGAAAGTTTTAACAGGATTACTTGTATAGTTGTAGAGACAGGGATGGCTTTACCATTTTCTACTCTTTAAAATTATTTATATATATTTATTTGGGGTTTGTTAAATCTTCAGGGAAATATTGAGATAAAATGCTACAGGCTTGGGGGAAAACCTCATTTAAAGTAACATATCAAATTATGTGGAAAATCTTGAGGTGAAAGATGTTCAAGCTATGCTCTTGAGTGGGATCTGAGGCTGGTTTCAAATTTTCAAATGAGATACATTTATCTTTATATGTAAAAATGTTCTAGAAATACATATAGAAAATATTCCTAGCAGTTATTTGTCTAGGGTTGTACTTTATTTTGCATATATCTTTCTGCATCTTCTCAATTTTTAATAAGCTTCTGGATGTTTTCATAATCAGAAACACTGTAGTTGAAGACATTATGATCTGGTTAGAATCCCACACAACAAAACCTTAAATTTAACATAGAAAATTCTAGAAGCCTGAGAAGACTCCTGGCTAACTGGATGTAGTCCTTATGGAATAAGGATGGAAACTACATCTGATAGTGAGTGAAGTTCCCTTCAACTCATGAGTAATTCTGGTTGTCATCATAAGAGGGCACTTGACAGATTTTCTAAATTTTCTCCAGCCAACCATTGTTATGAAGTAGACAAACAAAGCAATGAATCTATTTTGTATTAGTAAACTATGAGACAGCATGTAATTGCAATTCCACTGAAAAAAAACTGTATGTGTAAAGAAGAAAACTTCCACATGATAACTGATGTGAGTATTCAAACAAAATCTACATGCTGACTCATACCACTCCACCATACTTTTCTTCAGAGATGATTTCAACATAAACTAAATAGCATAAATTTATCCCAGAGAGCATTTCAAATTATAAAAATCAGAAGGAAAATAAACATGGCATCTACATCACAGATGAAATTTTGCCTCATTCCTATGTTTTAGAATTACATACCTGTTAGAGTTTAGGTAGGGAAAATTCTTGACACCTTTCCCATTTCGTTGGTTTTATTCCCTGCCTTCCTTTTGAACAGCATAGGTTAATATCAGAGATGCACATGACCTGGGCAATCTGCATGTGATACCAGCCAAGCCCCGGGAAGACAGTACAGCCACAGAAGTGCTGAGTCTGGTGAAGGCCCTTCTGGACAAGCAGTTGGAGTGAGAATCAAGACAACTGGACCACAGGACCAGACCCACCAGGATCCACGTGACAGTGGGTAAGACTCTTCCAATGTCACAAAACATTTCACGGTAGAAACATGTTGAGAACTTGGAGAATAATGTATTTTGCCTCCTGCTCTACAGCCATCCTAGCATTTTAAATTAAAAGTCATATTTCCTGTTAGAATCATGTTAGGTTGATAATTTGGGGTACAATTCATTTTGCTCCCTGTTCTGCATCCATGACACTTTATAATTAAAAGTTGTAACTTCTAGTTTGGAGAAGAATCTCACTTTTTAAACCTTTATGAAGAAATCACCCAAGAGGCTATTCAGGTGTCTTCCTGAGGTTCAGGCCAATGGCCTGACTCTCCAATCCTTTGTAATGATCCTATCCAACAAGTTGTCATAGCAGTAATTCTGACTCTCTGCCTTCTAAAATTATGCTTTTAGAAGAGTCATTGTATTTTTGTCTGGGTCCAGGAGATACAGACCCTGTTGTCTTTGTCTGCCTGCTCTGGGTGAACAGTGGAGCACTTGCAGCTTAAAAAACATAAAGCTGTGTTTTCAACTAGAACACTGCTCCTCAAAGAGTTATTTTTAAACATGTAGCATTAGAAGCACTTAAGAACTTTTTAGAAATACAAACTTTTGAGCACAAGCCAAACCTTCTGAATAAAACTCTCACGATGGGGCCTAGAAATATAAGTCCTCCAGATGATTCTGACACATGTTAAGTTTGGAGACCCACTGCTATAGGTATGACATTAGGGACACAAAAGTACCAAAGTATGTACTTACATAAATAGAGTTCCTGACATCCCATCACAAGCTCTCCCACCTCTCCTTCCATGTACATGCATTCCCTTCTTAGTAAGCATGTTCAATAATGAGGGCAAATTCTTGAATTTGAGGTATTATAAAACAACTTTTCTGGTTTTTGCCCACCCCCGCCCCTGCAATCTTATATTATGCTGCCTCCTCTGTCTCATGCCCCACTGAGCATTGTTTTTTTTATCTACTCTCCACTTGTAATTACTCACCTTCTGTTTTGGCAAAATAATTGTATTTGCTGATACTTTTCTTCTTTTCCTTTTCCCTATTTCAGTATCTTCCGGTATTGTCCCATTCAAACAACGTTTTCAAGCTTCCTTGGAAAATTGAGGTGGAGAACAGGCCACACAAACTGTAAACCCTTTGTAGTCATAAGACGAAAGAGGCTTTGTTAAGAGTATTGTTTTGGGTAGAACTTGCATTAGCAGTTACAAAGACAGCCACCTCAACTTTGGTAATAACCCTTGGCACACAAATATAAACCATAATGGAGTCTGAGTATGTCCTGTGCCACTGGAAAGACCAGTTATGGCCAGCAAAAGTTTTGTCCAGATCTGAAACTTCATCAAACAGTAAGAGGAAAATGGGATTTTCTCTGGAAGTTCAAATACTCTCACTAGATGAAAAAATTAAAATGGACAGCACAGAAACAGAAATCCTAAATAAATCTCAAATTGAAGCCATTGCTGCCTCATTAGGACTACAGTCAGAGGACAGTGCTCTGCCTAAAGAGGAAACTGCCTATGGAAGATCACTAAAAGTGGCACTGGATATTCTGAATGAGAGAACAAATTTGAGTCAAGCAAGCACTTCAGATGAAGAGGAGATCACTATGCTGTCTCAAAATGTACCACAAAAACAGTCTGATTCGCCCCCTCATAAAAAATACCGGAAGGATGAAGCCGACTTACCAGAGTGTCTTCAGGAAAGTGAAAACTCAGCATGCTTATTAGCATCTTCAGAGAGTGATGATTCCCTGTATGATGATAAATCACAAGTGCACACAATGGCCAATACTATTCCAAGTGAAGTGGAAACAAAGTCATTACAAAACTCTAGCTGGTGCGAGACTTTCCATTCACTTTCAGAAGATAATGATGAAAAAGAGAACAAGAATAAGATTGATATCTCAGCAGTTATGTCTGTGCATTCTGCAGTAAAAGAGGAAAGTGCATATGTTAAAGATGAAAAGTTTGCTCCACCCTTGTCATCAGATATCCTCACTATGCCCAAAACTTTGAAAGAAGAGAGCCAGGATACATGCCCAGAGACCCTGGCTGTTCCTTCTGAATGCTCTGCTTTCTCAGAGAATATTGAAGATCCTGGAGAGGGTCCCTCAAATCCATGCTTAGATACCAGTCAGAATCAACCTTCTGTGGAATCAGAGATGGGGGCTGCAGCATGCCCTGGGAGTTGTTCAAGGGAATGCCAGGTTTCATTTAGTGCCTCTAACCCTGTCTGGGATTATTCACGTCTTATGAATAGTGAAAGAAATTTTCAGAGAGTGGATTTTGAAGAACTTGAGGAAGACGGTCAAGCCTCTGACAAGTCATTGCTTCCAAGTCGCATTAATCTTTCTCTATTAGATGATGATGAGGAAGACGAAGAACTTCCACGCTTCATTTTACATTATGAGACACGTCCATTTGAAGCAGGAATGATAGTCTGGTTTAAATATCAGAAATACCCATTTTGGCCAGCAGTGATTAAAAGTATCAGACGAAAAGAGAGGAAAGCAAGTGTGCTTTTTATTGAGGCAAACATGAATTCTGAAAAGAAGGGCATTAGAGTAAATTTTAGAAGATTAAAGAAATTTGATTGTAAAGAGAAACAAATGCTAGTGGACAAAGCCAGGGAGGATTATAGTGAGAGTATTGACTGGTGCATCTCACTAATTTGTGACTACAGAGTTAGAATAGGCTGTGGTTCTTTCACAGGCTCTTTGCTTGAATATTATGCTGCTGATATGAGTTACCCAGTTAGGAAAGAAATAAAACAGGATACTTTCAGGAACAAATTTCCAAAGCTGCATAATGAAGATGCCAGGGAACCGATGGCTGTGACTTCCCAGACCAAGAAAATGTCCTTCCAAAAAATTCTCCCTGACCGGATGAAGGCTGCTCGGGACCGAGCCAACAAGAACCTGGTGGACTTCATTGTGAATGCGAAGGGAGCAGAGAACCATCTTCTGGCCATTGTAAATGGCACTAAAGGATCCAGATGGCTGAAATCATTTTTGAATGCAAATAGGTTCACACCCTGTATTGAAACATACTTTGAGGATGAAGATCAGTTGGATGAAGTGGTGAAATATTTACAAGAAGTCTACAATCAAATAGATAAAATAATGCCAACTTGGATAAAAGATGACAAAATTAAATTTATCCTAGAAGTTCTTCTGCCAGAAGCAATTATTTGTTCAATTTCTGCTGTTGATGGGTTAGATTACGAGGCAGCTGAAGCAAAGTATCTAAAAGGACCATGTCTAGGCTACAGGGAAAGAGAATTATTTGATGCAAAAATAATATATGAAAAGAGACGAAAACCACCAACAAATGAAGCTCACTAAATGTGCTGAAAGTTGAAACCATGACAGGGAGCTCTCATAGATACTAGTTGAAAAAAATCTCTGAACAATTCTCTCTTAATACATATTTTCTGCAAATGGGAGAATGGATAATGTGTTCACTTCTTTTTTGAGATACCTAGGATCTGTGGTTATAATTACATCTTTATTTCCTTTTCTTGCGCTTCTTCAAAGTTAATTTTGTCAACATATTTCAGCAGTTCTACTTTCCCATACATTTTTAGAAAGCATAATTCCTAAATGATTTAGAAGGGAAAGTACCATTTTGTTTTATGACACTTTAGAATCTATGCTGTATTGTTAAATATATTGTGCACAATTATTTTAATGTTAAAATTGCACTGGTGTTAGATATTAACCAAGATGATTGGAAAAAAGTCTAAAAGATACATCATTTCTATATTCCTCGCTTAATTTTTATAAAATATTGGGTTTTCCCTCACGTAGTTGAATTATTTTTCTTGCCATGCCTATTTATTTTTGCAAAAAAATTATCTGATGTATAGAACCAAAGATAGATTTGCTTTGCTATATATTATAACTACACTTGCTTTTGCAATAAAACAACTTGTAATTCAAAAATGAAGATTATCTGCATGTAGTATTTATGTGTGTGAATAACATCTTGGCATGCAGAAAATAATTTTGGCTGCTTTTAACAGAATTGTTCATTCTACACTTCCCTGAAATTCCATTTTTGGGAGTGTCTGTCCTTCAATGGCTGAATAGTTCCTTAAATCAGTCAAGCTCCTGGCTATCTTCATAACTAACAGTGAGTGGGTCTTCTTAATATAGGTGTCTGACCACATGTGGAAGGCAGCTAGACTTATTGTATTTACAGCCTGGCCACTCTAGACATATGAATCCAGGCTGACTGCTTAAGTGCCCATCTCGTTTGATATAAACTGTAGAAAAGGCAAGCACTTTGTTCTGAGTCTTTTATCTCCAAATACATAGTTGTCTCAAACCAAGCAAGCTTTATCAAAATGGCTTATTTGTAGAATAGTTTCAATGATACAAATGCCAACTGGCAAGTCATTCCAAACTGCTTGAAGGAGTAGATGGACCAGAATCTGAGAATTTGGAAATAGGTCACAGAAAAAGCCTCCATTTGGCTAAATATGACAATGTCTGAGTATGGTTAAACATACACAATTAAAAGTCTGAAGCCAACGAGTTGTTTATTCTAACTTGAAATATATTTTTGTGAGAAAAAATGTTAGAAAAGTTAGTTTATTTAAAAAACTTGCTGTGAAAGGAAATTCTAAGGGCTTAACATGAAGCTGTCTGCATTTTTACCTGTTAGACAATGGTCGCCCTTGGGCTCTTGTTATACATTCACATGGCTACGCGTTTATGTAAAGTTTGCAAAAATTTGGTGTTTTGATTTACAATAAAACTATTATATTATTCACCTTGGATTTTTACATCATCCTACTTGAAACTGTGCAGCTACATAAGTGGTGTTTCTCCAAATTTAACACACACACACACACATAAAATGTATATATATGATTTGTTTGGAATTTTTGGTTCTTGTAGTTGCCATCATCTTAACACTTGCTATAAGTTGTCATTCTAAATAAGTATTCCCTTTCATGTTGATTTTGTATTACTTTAATAGAAAGCCTACTGAATTTTATAAGCCGCATGTCCCACAAAACCTCTCTGGACCCTGACTAAAAAAGACCAAGACTTCTTAGACATACAGCCTCTATCAATCCAAATACCTTCCTCATTGCCCTAAGAAGTGATTTACAACAAACCATCATCACACTGTATGTGGATTTTATACCCTGGATAAAACACACTTATTTGCTCTATAATTGTATTAGTCCATTTTCACACTGCTGATAAAGATACACCAGAGACTGGGCATTTTACAAAAGAAAGAGGTTTAATGGACTTATAGATGCACATGGCTGGGTGGGGGCCTCACAATCATGGCAGAAAGCAAGGAGGAGTAAATCACATCTTACATGGATGGCAGCAGGCAAAGAGAGAGAGAATTCATGCAGGGGAGTTCCTCTTTATAAAACAATCAGAATTCATGAGACTTATTCACTATCATAAGAACAGCATGGGAAAGACATCCCCCCATGATTGAATTATTTCCCATTGGGTCCCTCCCATAAAACATGGGAATTCAAGATGAGATTTGTGTTGGGACAAAGCCAATCCATATCATTCCACCCCTGGCCCATCCCAAATCTCATGTCCTCACATTGCAAAACCAATCATGCCTTCCCAACAGTCCTCCAAAGTCTTAACTCATTTCAGCATTAACTCAGAAGTCCACAGTCCAATGTCTCATCTGAGACAAAGCAAGTTCCTTCTGTGTACGAGCCTGTAAAATCAAAAGCAAGTTAGTTACTTCCTAGATACAATATGGGTATAGGCATTGAGTAAATACAGCCATCCCAAATGGGAGAATTTGGCCAAAACAAAGGGGCTATGAGCCCCATGCAAGTCTGAAATCCAGCAGGGCAGTCAAATCCTAAGTCTCCAAAATGATCTCCTCTGACTCCATGCCTCATACCCAGGTCATGCTGATGCAAGAGGTTTGTTTCCATGGTCTTGGGCAGCTTCACTCTTGCAGCTTTGCAGGGTATAACCTCCCTCCTGGCTGTTTTTATGGGCTGGCATTGAGTGTCTGCGGCTTTTCGAGGTGCACGGTGCAAGCTGTTGGTGGATCTACCATTCTGGGGTCTGGAGTATGGTGGCCCTCTTCTCACAGCTCTATTAGGTGGTGCCCCAGTAGGGACTCTGTGTTGGGGCTTCAACCCCACATTTCCCTTCTGCACTGTCATTGCAGAAGTTCTCCATGAGAGCCCCACACCTGTAGCAAACTTCTGCCTGGGCATCCAGGCATTTCCATACATCCTCTGAAACCTAGGCAATGGGTCCCAAACCCCAATTCTTGACTTCTGTGCACTGGCAGGCCCAACACCACATGGAAGCTGCCAAGGCTTGAGGTTTGCACCCTCTGAAGCCATGGCCCGAGTGCTACATTGACCCCTTTCAGCAATAGCTGGAGTGGCTGGCACACAGGGCACCAGCACTGCACACTGCACAGGGATCCTGGGCTGCACACAGCATGGAGATCCTGAGCCTGGCCCCTGAAACCACTTTTTTCTCCTAAGCCTTTGAGCCTGTGATGGGAGGTGCTGCTGTGAAGACCTCTGACATGTCCTGGAGACATTGTCCCCATTGTCTTGGGGATTAACATTCTGCTCCTCATTACTTATGCAAATTTCTGCAGCTGGCTTGGATTTCTCCTCAGAAAATGGAGGGGTTTTTTTCTATCACATTGTCTGGCTGCAAATTTTATGAACTTTTATGCTCTGCTTCCCTTATAAAACTGAATGCCTTCAATAGCACCCAAGTCACCTCTTGAATGCTTTGCTGGTTAGAAATTTCTTCCACCAGATACCCTAAATCATCCCTCTTAAGTTCAAGGTTCCACAAATCTCTGGGCCTGGAGCAAATTGCCACCAGTCTCTTTGCTAAAACATAACAAGAGTCACCTTTGCTCCATTTCCAAACAAGTTTCTTATCTCCATCTGAGACCACAGCCTGAATTTCATTGTTCATATCATTATCATCATTTTGGTCAAAACCACTCAACAAGTCTAGGGAGTTTCAAATTTTTCCACATTTTCCTGTCTTCTTATGAGCCCTCCAAACTGTTCCAACATCTGCGTGTTACCCAGTTCCAAAGTTGCTTCCACATTTTCAGGTATCTACAGCACACCCCACTCTACTGGTGCCAATTTACTGTATTAGTCTGTTTTCACAATGCTGATAAAGACATCCCAGAGACTGGGCAATTTACAAAAGAAAGAGATTTAATGGACTTCCCATTCCACATGGCTGTGGGGGACCTCACAATCATGGCAGAAGGCAAAGAGGAGCAAGTCACATCTTACATGGATGGCATCAGGCAAAGAGAGAACTCGTGTGGGGGAGTTCCTCTTTATAAAATGATCAGATCTCATGAGACTGCACTATCACAAGAACAACATGGAAAAGACTTCCCCCCATGATTCAGTTATCTCCCACTGGGTCCCTCCCACAACACATGGGAATTAAAAATGAGATTTGGGTGGGGACACAGCCAAACCATATCAATAATGTTGTGTCCCTCTGATTTCAATATAATACCCACCTTTAGTTCTCTCAGTGGAGCTATCTCTGTCTCCTGGTTCTAATATTTGTGTTATTACCTCATTCATTCATTCATAGCATTGTGAGTCAAGAGAGCAAGTGATATGTGACTAAAGCTCAACTTCAAGGGTAGATTTCAGGTGCCATAGAAGGGAAATATTACTTCTGTGACCCAGATGAAAATCTAATTTCTAAGATGAGTAGGATGCACTACATCATCATAGTGAGAAATTTTGATTAACTTTGTGCACAGACTGCCTGTACTTGAAAACCAGAGCCCAAGTTTCCTCATATCTGTGAGTTCCCAAGTGTCTGTTTTGTTTGTGGTAAAGATTGGACACCTGATCCCTCTTAAGATGTCATTTATTTTGGGGCATATTGAAGTTAAGGGAGGAATGCCTCAAACATGCATCCATTCTCCTCTTTGAATGAATCACTGAATGGCATTTGAGATGTGAAAATGGATGAATTTGGCTTCCAACACACTGTGGACTCAGATCCCTTCCAGCCTGAGTAGCTGTTAAGGCAACTCTAAGATTGCCCTAAGCTGGATCTCTAATGTAGGTTTGTGTGTCTGATTGGAGAGCCTGACTTCTTATCCACCCTAACCCACTGGGTTAAGGAAACCCTCATCTTTTCTAGTCATAAGGCAGACTGCTGAATATCAGGCCCAGCTTCTAATCTGGCCCAGGTCTACAGAGCTGCAAGAACACCACATACATAATGCTTACAGATTTAGATAGATCGATCGATATATAGATGATAGATAGATAGATAGATAGATAGATAGATAGATAGATAGATTGATTGATAGATTGATAGATAGATACATAGATTGATAGATAGATACATAGATACATAGATACATAGAAATAGAGATATCCTGATAAGGAAAGAATAAAACCATGAATCTGGTAATAGCCGAGTGTAAGAATCAATCCCCTCAACCCACAGCCTAGCAGAAGCAGCCCCCTTAAACCCATGCTATTGGAGAGCAGCCTCCCTGTTCCTGGAGACAAGCCAATAACTTCATCTAAGACACCTACCTCAAAAGAAATAGCTTGTGTTAATATCCAGCACTGATATTTTTAATTGCTTCCAACCCATGACAAAAGTAACATGTTACACAGCACAAGGAGCAAAATATAATCTCTAAACAGGTGGAAAACACCTTATATTTAGAAGGAAATACAGGAACTGGCTAATATGCATTAGCATCAACTAGGATAATATATGTTAGAACGGATTTTGAGATTGTAAAACTAGCAAGGAAAGGGAGCAGAATATGCAATCATAGGGGAGAACTTATTGGCATGGGATCACACACCTGTGATTCAGAGTTCACTGACTTGGAGCTGGCCTAATACACTGCTAGGGTGTCATCTTTAAGCCTTAACATGACAGCCCACCCAAACTTTCTTGCCAGAGTACTGAGGAATTGGTGAGAAGGTGAAATGAAGTGGCAGTATTAGAAGTGACTTACTGAGTGAGACAAGAGGACCTATCTCTGAACTACTTTCCCTAAGAGGGCAGAGAAGATATTCCGATAAGGAATGTGTTGATGAGGAGGAATACTGACATTTTTTAGAAGCTTGATGTTGGCTCTCCTCTGCAAACCATGGTTGGAAGTAAACTATGCTGCAATGGAGATTATAAGATTCTAAAATGGATGGTAGGGCTCAGGTGACAGCATAAAACCTCAGGGGCATGGTAGGTATCATTACCATAATGGAAAGCAAGGTCAGAGTGGAGTCTGGCTAACTTGACTGACAGAAATGTCAGAAGCTGTGACAATGCCTTATAGATAGTAGTATTCCAGGGCTAGATGTACAGACAGCTGGCTGTACAACTTCTTTCATACAAAAATAAAAGATGTGACTTTAGGAGGCTGAGGCGGGCGATCATAAGGTCAGGAGATCGAGACCATCTCAATTGTCCTGCTACTTAAGCCATATGACTCAGCACAACTGATAATGCTTAAGGTATCTATGGTGGTTAAGGATGAAGTATCTAGCCATTATACAGGTGCTATAACACAGAATTCTGAGGTTCTGAAGAAAACCCATATCTCCTGTAACGACTTGCCATTTAAAAACATACCCTCATATGCTATTAAGGCATAATAGAAATAGAGTGCCTAATCAAGAGATAGCAAGTGACATGAGCGGCCCATCATAAGTTGTACATTTAGATTCACCAAGTGATAAGGTCTGACAGGGTAAACAGCAATCCACCCCATGATGGAAATGCCATATATGAGATCCAGCATGAGAAGGTATCAATAAATCAGCAGATTACACAAAACCGCCATGACATTGACCATTGTTGCAACAATGCCCCCCTCAAAACACTTCTATGATCATGGGTTAGGAGGTTATCTATGACCAACTGACGGAAGAGGAAAATGTCAAGCTGAATGCACAGATGTCAGCACTACAGATAGCTGTAAATGTACTACTACTACACTTTAGCCTCAGTTGGAGTAGCCCTAAAGATTAGTGTCGAAGGAGAAACTCTTAGTTGGCAAAGCTGTGAACAGTACACCTGCTACTTCACTTTACAAAGGGACTAGTGGCTTGAAGTTATTTCCTGGACTGTGGAGAACAACGTGGCTGCTGTGTCTGAGTCTTGGAATGAGAAGGGCTGGAAACTGAAAAAAAAAAAAGAAAATCTGGATTAAAGGCACATAGATGGAATTACGGGAATGAAAACAAATCATATGTATCTCTGTGACTCAATATTAATAGCCATGCAAGAGAACTGACTGTAGAGAAGGCACTCAACAACCAAGTGGATCTAATGACTCATGCCATGAATGTCAAACAACTTCTTTCCTCAGTTATCTTATTTCTGGCACATAAATCCATGAATTGTCTTGGTGGCAGGGATTAAGCCTAAGCATGAGCTCAACAGCATTGGTTTGCTCTTGTCAAAGGTGATCAAGCTACTGCCACTGCTCAATGTATATCTTTGCAAGAGCAACATCTGACGCTGTGCCCTCAATTCTATACCTTCCTTCAAAGACACCATCCAGCTACTTGGATCCATGTTGAATGCACTGCACCCATAGTAGTTATTCATCCTAATAAAAGTGGATACCAACTTCTATCCTATAAGATCGAGCATGACCGGCCTGTAGTGATGTCTAAATTAATAGTACATCCTTGTTTGAATTTTCTTCTTTCCTTATTTCGCCACTAATTTTTCTCACTCTGACTTACTAAAACCACTTGCCAAATAAACTATTTGCATGCAAACTCTTGTATCAGGCTCTGTTTTATGGACACTTAGGCAATGATGAAAAACAATAATGATGTGTATATTTTAGAAAATATAAATAGGTACCACTGTATAGTAACATAATAAACATTTTAAACATTCATAAATGAAAGCTATTAAAAGTTAATAAGTTTTCCACTTCTGGATAAGACGAAGTATACACATTTCCACCCCATTCCCGCTACTAAAATCAATAACCTAGCTTTTCACCTTAGGAATCTAGAGAAAGTAGAGTAGATTAAATCTAAAATAAGCAGAAGAAGGAAAATAATTATTAGAGCAGAAATCCACAAAACTAAAAACAGGAAAAAATAGAATAAATTAGTAAAACCTAACGGTGTTTCTTTGAAAAGATTAATATATTTGGTAAGACATTAGCCAGTGTAACCAAAAAAAGGGGAAGAGAAAGAAAAGTCACAAATTATCAATAACAGAAATAAAACAGGAGACATCACTACTAACCCTATGGTTGTTAAGAATAATAAAATATTATCAACACCATTATCCACACAAATTTAATAATTTAAATGAAATGGACCAAGTCCTCAAATATTTTTAAAGAAAATATCATTTTATTTTATAATATTTCATTGAAATACACTTGATATTTTAATATGGAATTCACGTTTTTTACATGAAAAGCACTGATGTCAGATATTAAGCAACAATAATTTAAAATTTCAATGCATTTTTTCAGAAATATTAATTGAATTTTTTACCTCATTGATATAAACTGTTAGATTTTATTTTTAAGAAAATTTCTGAAAATTTAAAACAATGGCAGAGAAACTTTCTTATATATTATCCCTAATTTCAACAGTTTTTGCAAGAAAACAACCTGCAATTAAAAGATATAGTTGATGCATTATCTGTATGCAGTCTATATGTGTGTGAATAAAATCTCAGCATGCAATAAATCATTTGGGCAGCCGTCAGCAAGATCGTTCATCCACATTTTCCTGAAATTCCATTTTTGGGAGTATCCATTATTCAACAATTGAATTGTTTCTTAAAACAGACAGCCTTTTTTGGCTGTCTTCCTCACTGACACTGAGGGAGATTCTCTTAATACAGCCATCTACTCCTATGTGGAAGGCAGCTAGCATCATTGTATTCATGAACTGGCTGCTCTTGACCTATGACTCCATGCTGACTTAAGAGTTCCTGTATTCTAATATAAACTGTAGAAAAAGCAAGCACTTTATTTTGAGTCTTTTAGCTCCAAATAGTCATTTGTCCCAAACCAAGCAAGGTTTATCATCTTGCTTAATTGTAGAATAGTTTGAATTGGTTCCAATAATACAAATGTTGACTAGTAAGTCATTCCAAACTGCTAGAAGGAGTATATGGACCAGAATCTAGAATTTTGAAAATAGCTCACAGAAAAAGCCTTCATTTGGGGAAATATGACAATTAATATAGTTAAATACACACAATTAAAAAGTTAAAATCTGAAATGAATTGTTTTTCCTAACTTGAAATAAGATTTTTGTGAGAATAAATGTTAGAAAGTCCAATTTATTTAAAAAACTGAATGTGAAAACAAATGCTAAGGTCTTAACCCAGACCTACCTGCATTTTTACTTCGTAGAATAAGTCAACTGCACCTTATTTGTGATGACATTGACACATATTCTTTTTTTCACAGTAATGACTATTATAGTTGAAGTCTATCCTCCTGGATTTATGGGGGAAATGAGACCTCTTTCATAATTTCCCTTTCACTTTGCAGAAACTCCCTTAATAAAAATTATATTGCATTTCCTGTTTGATGGGACATTACCCACTTACCTGTCACTTAGTAAGTTAATGTTTTAATAGAGAGATAGACATTCATTCAAGATAATTAAAAATAAAAATTGTAATACATTATAAACATTTACAATGTTGATTTCAATATGTGATGTAGAAGTTTAAAAATTATTTAATGGAGACTGGGCACAGTGGGTTACGCCTGTAATCCCAGCACTTTGGGAGGCCGAGGGAGGCAGATCATGAGGTCAGGAGTTCAAGACCAACCTGACCAATACAGTGAAACCTCGTCTCTACTAAAAATACAAAAATTAGTCAGGCGTAGTGGTGCACACTTGTAGTCCCAGCTACTCGAGAGGCAGGAGAATCGCTTGAACCCGGGAGGCAGAGGTTGCAGTGAGCCGAGATCACACCACTGCATTCCAACCTGGGTGACAGAGTGAGACTCTGTCAAAAAAAAAAAAAAAAATTATTGGAATCACTGAAATTGTGGAGTAGGGAACTCCAAAGATCTATCAACCCACAGGGGCAATACAAATGCTAGCAAAAACTGTCAGAATCAACATTTTTTGGAACTTTAGAATTGAATCTCACACTGAATTGATTAGGTTTTATCATCAAAACAACTTGGCAATAATGAAGCCAATATTTTGCCCATGTACCCCCCTTTCATCATATATCATTCAATTGCTGCTACGGTCTTTGGCAACAACCATGTACTATGTTCTGGGAACATAATTTGGCATAGGATAATTGTCTTAAACTCTGGAAGTTGCTTCTCCTTTTTTACTCATACCCACGAAGAGCTTTCTAGAATACCAGCTTCAGGACTATAGAGATTTTTACTTTTGTTCTGTTCCATCTATAGTGCCTTGAACAGTGCCCGGCACATAAGAGGTACCCAGTAAGTATTTGTTGAAAGAATTGAATGAATGAGTAGTATAGTAGTATAGATGTCAAATCTCTTGAATGCTGCTCTTTCTTGCATGTGGAAAAAAGGTAAAATTCCTGTGATTTCTGAGACCTTAAAAGCACTATCCAATTCCAATAGAACACATCTCAGAATGTAGCTGCTAAAGCAAGCTCTGCACCATCCAAGCATCAGGAAAACTTTTGGCCAAAAGTAAATAGAAAAAAAGATACGGTGCAATACTTTAAGATTTTTTTGGGTTTTAACTTAATTTCACACAAAAGCAGAATAATTTTATTAATTTTTGGAATTTATTTATTGGAAATTCATAAGGAAAAAGAGCTTTTTTTTCCAAATTTGGAGCATCTCCATATTGTTGCCATTTTATTATTGGTCTATCTAAATGTGATCTTATAATCTTAGAACCTCTAACGTACCACACTGAGAAGCATAGCTGGACATAGGATGGGAAGTAGAACAGGGAGTAAACTTACAGCAAGACATTGAGACTACAGAGACAGCAAGACTATGCTTGTAAATGGATAGTCTGCTGCTAGAGATGTGGGAAATCTTGCTTCTGAGAGTGTGGAGAAGTGGCTAGATGAAGTTCACAGTCAATTCAGGACTGTAGTGCCAGAAACACAAGGCTCAACAGACAAGTAGGAAAGTTTAAATATGCTGGATAGGAAGAAAAGTTACCTCTAATTAGATCTGGTGACAGGAGGTTGCAGCTACACACTTGGTTTACCAAAAACTTAATTAATGGTTAAGATATGTGTTAAAATAGCAAAAACCTGGTGGAACATTGGAATGAGAGTGGGATGGAGATCCTCCATGTTCCTTACTGCTTGTTTCACTGTTGAAGGAAACTGATTTCAGAGCAACACTCCTAATCTCTCTCCCAACTTTCCTTCCTTAGGAAGAATGATTGAAGTGCTTGGTGAACTTTAGGAGAAAAAATTAAATATGACTGGATTAGACCCTTCTTTTGTTTTTGGCTGTCTGCAAGGAGGATTCATTCTGGTTTTCTCTATGCCATAATTTAAAATGGACCTGTCCTGTGCATCTGAAAGATGGTGAAAGCAGTGATTTTCTAGCAGTGCCAGAGACGGGATAAGTAAATCTGTTTAGTTCAGGGAGCAAGTATTTGCAAGCATTTTGGGTATAGATTATTAGCAATAAAGCCAAAATTTTTATGTCTATCTCTCTGTCACTCAAGTTTTATTTTTTAGTCAATTCTGACCTAGGGAACACAGAAGTATTTAGCAAATCTCTGTTGTATTAATCTCAGAAAGAAAAAAAAAAGGTAGTTTAAATTTCATGAGTTTTCCAGAAGGGCTTAATATAAATATAAATAATAAGCATGAAGAGAAATGTGAGAAATACAATTTTGTGGATTATTACTTTTTAGAAACTTTGGGGGATATTTCAGACAAAGTTTGAAATATAAAAATCACTCTACTGGACATGAGAGCATATTCCTCTTTCTGTGGGATTTCCCTTGAGAGGCTTTTGTCAGTTCTATTCTTTAACGAGCAAGATGAAACAATTAGTCTGAGATACTTCTAATCCCAAAGTGTACTTCAAAAGCAATTATCTTCAGATGTATTTACATATCATTTAATATAAATCTGCCGTTGTATTAAAAGGGAACATTCAATTTTATTTGGGATTTTAGGATACAAAGAAGTATTAAATGAGAAGTTTAAAAAAATCTTTCTCTAAATTTGGAAAGTTTGTAGTGAGTTACTGGCACAGACTGACATAAAATAATAAAAACATTTTGCTTCTGGATTGAGAGTCCAGCTAAAAAATATGTGGTTGAACTACTTAGTATAATAAAATGTGAGGATTTTGTTTTTAATGCAAGGGAGAGTTTTATGTGGCACATTTGTGATAAACAGAATTCTTCCATTGTATTACTGGGACTGTTCATTGAATAATGGAGAGTATTTTACATATCTTTACTTGCCAGGGTTTCTGTCATCTAATGCCAGCCTTGGTTACTGGCTCCTGCGTATGCGCAACACTGATATTTCATTCTCTTTGGAAAGAAGGCATTGGTTTGTTGGTTGTGTGTGTGTTTGTGAGATAAAAGTAGTGGTAGAAATGTTTTGAAATTAGAATATCAGTTCTGATTCCAGGTAATATAAAATAAAGACACTTCATTCATCTCTGCCGCTGACTACAACATAAAACTTGAATAGAATGCATGGAGCAGTTATGTAAGGACTCTGAAATGTAAATAGCAGAAGGCAATTTGGGAAAGAACGCCCACATTCAAAGTATCCTGAACTGGCAGCGAGTTTAATGTTTTCTTGTTTTGGCATCCTCCAACTCAAATGTAATGTACTCGGAAACCGAGAAGTGAGCCTTGTGGCACAGAAAATGAGAACTCCAGAGAACGCCATCTAGTTCTGGCTCAAGGAATTGCAAATGCCTAATATTTGAAGAGAGCGCAGATAATCTCCCTTTTTCTTTCCTTCTTTGATACATACCTCACACCATATATGAAAAATTTTGACAAAATGCATCACCAAATTAAATGTAAAACCTGAGACTGCACAACATCTAAAAGAAAAGATAGGCCAAAGTTTTCTTAGGTGTAACACTAAAAGCAAGATTCAAAACAGAAAAAATAAACAAACTGGACATGATAAAAATTAAAGCTATCTTCCTCAAGAGATATGGTTAAGAGAATGTAAAGACAAGCTGCAGAGAGAAAATACTTTTCAATCAGGTATCAGATAAAGGACGTATATCCAGAATATATTTTAAAAACCTCAGAACTCAATATGAAGATCAAAACCCTAGCATAAAATAATATCTAAAAATTCAATAATAAGATAAACAACACAACATAAAATGAGAAAATTTTCAACAATCATTTTGTTAAAGAAGATATACACAATAAGTTAGCACATCAAAAGATGCCTAACATCATTAATTACTAAGGAAATGCAAATTAAAACCAAACTAGTTCAACGATTATGGAAGACAGTGTGGCGATTCCTCAAGGATCCAGAACTAGAAATACCATTTGACCCAGTGATCCCATTACTGGGTATATACCCAAAGAATTATAAATCATGCTACTATAAAGACACATGCACACATATGTTTATTGTGGCACTATTCACAATAGCAAAGACTTGGAACCAACCCAAATGTCCGTCAATGATAGACTGGATTAAGAAAATGTGGCACATATACACCATAGAATACTATGCAGCCATAAAAAAGGATGAGTTCATGTCCTTTGTAGGGACATGGATGAAGCTGGAAACCAACATTCTGAGCAAACTATCGCAAGGACAGTAAACCAAATACCACATGTTGTCACTCATAGGTGGGAATTTAACAATGAGACCACTTGGACACAGGAAGGAGAACATCACACACCGGGGCCTGTCATGGGGTGTGGGGGGAGGAGGGAGGGATAGCATTAGAAGATATACTTAATGTAAATGACAAGTTAATGGGTGCAGCACACCAACATGGCACATGTATACGTATGTAACAAACCTGCACATTGTGCACATGTACCCTAGAACTTAAAGTATAATAAAAAAGAAAAATAAAAAGAAATAAAATAAAATTAAAAAATAAAACCACAATGAATTAACACAGTGCACTTATCAAAATGAGTAAAATTAAAGGATTGACAATGCCAAGTTCTGGTGAGGATATGGAAAAACTAGAACTCTCATACACTGCTGGTGGGAAAAATTTGTGCACAAACGTGCATAGCAACTTCACTTAAATTAGCCAAATACTGTAAATTGGGAAGAACCCAAATGTCTATTAAGAAGTAGATGAATAAAATACAAACTTTGATATAGCTACATGTATCCAGTTAGCTAACTATCATCCATCAATATATCTGATTAATTCAAATGAATTGTTGGTGTATATTACAACATAGGTGAATCTCGAAATAATTATTATGAGTGAAAGAAGCCACACAAAATAAAGTAGCTACTATATGATTATATTAATATGACATCACAGTAAATGCAAAATGTGTAGGTATCTGGGGAAGAAGACAGGAGTTTCAGGGACTAGAAATAGTAAGACAATACAAAGACGAATGAGGAAACTTCTGGGAATGATTGAAATATTCACTATTTTGAGTGTGCTGATAGTTTCATGGGTTTATACCTGTGTCAAAAACTACATTATGTAATTTAAATACATACAGTTTATTGTATGTCAGTTATATCCACTTAAAGCCATTTAATAAAGTAATGAAAAATACATACCATGCAAATACTCAGCAAAAGAATGCTAGAGTGAATATATTAACATCTGAAAACTTAGATTTCAGAACAAAAAAAAATTAACAAGTATAAAGACAGACATAACAATAGTAAAGGATAAATTGATCAAGAAGATCTAAAAATCCTAAATGGATATGTGCCTAACAACTAAGCTTTAAAATATATTTAGCAAAAAGCAAAAATTAAATGAGAAATGGAAAATATACAGTTATAGTTGGAGATTTTGTTAAGATTATCTTAATTAATAGAATAAAGAGTTTAAGCTTGAAGCAGATCTAGACAAAACTATTAACTAACTGATCTGATTAATACTTATAGAGCACTCCACCCAACAACTTGCATAATAAACATTTTTTCAAGTGCACATGGGTCATTTACCAAGATAGACCCTATTTGGACCACTAAACAAACATCAACAAAATTAAAATAATTAAAATTGTACAAAGTACCTACTGTGACCAAAACAGAATCAAACTAGAAATACATTATAGAAATATATTTCACAATCCTCATCATTTCAGAATTAAGCAGTACTCATAAATAACTCAATATGTCAAAGGGGAAGACATAAGAGAATTAGAAAATGTATTAAAGGAAAAAAAATGAAACATAACAATTCTTGTTTTTTGAGATGCTTCTAAAGCAATACTTAGAGGGAAATATATAGCATTACATTTTCAGAATAACAAAGAATAAAGATTTCAAATCAATGATCTAAGCTTCCACATTAAGAAACTAGAAAAAGAAGAGCAAATTGTACCTACAGAAAAAAGAGGGATGAAATAGTAAAAGTAAGAGCAGAAGTAAAAGTAAGAACTGAAAAGCAGAGAATCAATAAAGAAAATGAATGAATTCACAAGCTTACTGTTTTAAAAGGTACAAAAAAAAACTATAAGGAAAAAACAAATTACCAATTATAAAATTAAGGGTTTAACATCACTACAGGTACTACAGGCATTAAAAATATAATAAGGGAATATTATTTAAAAGTTTATGCTAACAAATTTAACAACATTAATGATATGAACTAATTCCTTTAAAGAAACTACCAAAGATCACTCGAAAAGGAATTTATAGCCTTCATAGTTCTATACTTACTAAAGAAATTATATTCATAGTAAATATCTTTCCAACAATAAAAACTACAGATCCCGATATCTTCACTGGGGAATTCTATGAAATATTTATGGTATAAATATTACTAATTCTATAGAAATATTTCTGTAAAACAGAAAAGAAAGTATTAGTTTACATCTTATTTTATGAGAACAGAATTTCATTGAAGACATACAGACAACATTAAAATAAATGAAAACTACAGACCAATAACTCTTACTAATGTAGATGCAAATATCCTTAAGAAAATATCAAGTGCAATTATTTAAAGGACGTATAAAATGATAATATATTATCAAAGATAAGAACTACCCAAGAATCCAAACTTGCTCAAACATTTAAAAATCAATTAATACAATTTACTATACCCATATATATACAAGGGAATATCAACCAATACATAAGAAGCATTTCACAAAATTCAACATCCATTTGTGATAAAATCTTCAATCTCTTGAAATAAAAAGGGACTTCCTCCAACTTGTAATGGTTAGTGATATAAAATGATAGAAGACTGAGTGCTTTTCTCCTAAGTTTGGGAGCTACACAAGGATGTCTGCTCTCACCAAATATATTTAACATAATACTGGTGTTCCCAGATATTGCAATAAGGAAAACAAAAAAAGATTAAAAAACAAAGATTTGAACGGAAGAAATAAAACTCTCTTTATTTTCTATGTCATGACTCCTTATGCAGACAATGCCAAAGAGCTTATTAAACAGCTATTCTGTCTAATAAATTGAGTTTAGCAAGATTTCAGGATATAAGGAAAATATACAAAAATCAATGATATTTTTATATACCAGCAATAAAAATTGGACATTGAAATGAACAATAAGTAATTTAACAAGTGCATCAAAAGATGAAATACTTAGGCATAAATCTAACAAATTATTTGCAAGACTTCTATGCCAAAAAGTACAAAATCTTGCAGAAGGAAGTCAAAGACCCGAATAAAAAAGAATTATAATGTGTTCACAGATTATAACTCCATGAGAGGAGTTATCATTGGAATTCTAAAAATTTCTAAAATGTCCCAGACTGGATCCATTGATACTTAGATCAAAATTGTTATCAAACACCTGTTGTTATCAAATACCCATTGTTAATCAAAATTCCAATAGGCTTTTTCTCTAGAAATGGGAGTACTGATTCTAGAAGGTTTATGAATTCCATAATTTGAATGTTTGTGCCCTCAAACCTCATGTTGAATTTGATCCCCAATGTTGACAGAGGGGGGCCTAATGGGAAGTGTTCTGGTCATCAGGATAGATCCCTCATTAATAGATTAATACTCTCCCTGGGAGAGGGGGTAAGTGAATTATCACTCCTATTAGTTTCTGAGAGAGATGGTTGTTAAAAAGAGCCTGGCACCTCCTTCCCCTCTCTCTTGCGTCCTATCTCACTATGTGCCTTCCATTATGAGTGGAAACAGCCTGAGGTCCTTACCAGATGCAAATGCTCAAACATTAACTTTTCCAGACATCAGAATCATGAGCCAAATAAACCCTTTTCTTTATAAATTACCCAGCCTCAGGTATTCCTTTATAGTAACAGTAAACAAACTAAGAAAATGGAAAAGCAAAGAACGTAGAATAGCCGAAACAATTTTGAAAGTGAACAAACTTGGAGGACTCACTGTATCTGTGATTATATAAAGCTACAATAATCAAGACAATGTGCTATTGGCAAAAATATAGGCACGTAGAACAATGGAACAAAAGAGCGCATCCAGAAATATAACTGTACACATAATGTCAGTCGTTGTTCATCAAAGATACCAAGACAATTCAAGAAAGAAAAGATAGTCGTTTCAATAAATGGTGCTTGAACATCTTATGTGTGGAAAAGAAGTGACCCTTGACCTATACCTACCTTACATAAAAAATTAACTTGAATTTATGAGTGCAGGGACTTTATGGGAAATCTCTACACTTTCCATTCAATTTTACTTTAAATCTAAAACTGCTCAAAAAAAGTGTGTATATATACATTTATAAAACTTTAAATATTTTAAATTAACTTCAAAGGGATCATAGACCTAAGTATAACAGGAAAACTATAACGTTGCTAGGGGAAGACAAAGGTGTATATCATAGCGAACTTTGTTTAGGTAAAGATTTTAAAAATGGGACACAAAAATCAGGAATGATAAAAAGAAACAAAGTAAATTATATTTCATCAAAGCCAATTATTTTAAGTTTATTTTTTCAATAGACACAACTGAGAAAATGAAAAGGCAGGACACAAACTGGGATAAACTTTGGCAAAGCATATGTCCACACACACACACACACACACACACACACACACACTCACACACACATAACTCAATTACAAGAAGACAACATCCCAATAGTAGCTTTAGAAAAGATTTGAGTAGACACTTCACCGAAGAAGATATAAAAATTGCAAAAAAACACATGTTGTGGCAGCATAAATGACTTACCACTTTAGTCCTATTAGAATAGTTAAAAATCAAAGAAACTAACAATGGCAAATGATGATGAGGATTCAGAGCAACAGAAACTCTCATTTATTGCTGGTGGCAGTGTGAAATCGTACATCCAAAGTCACTTTGGAAAGCAGTTTGGCAGTTCTTTAAAGAATAATCATAAACTAAATACTTCTTTGTTTTTAATGTGGTATGTGTGAGTTTTCTAGCACTTCTTAAATCCACTGCTTGATGCCTTTTATCCTTTGTGGAAAGTTCTTGAACACATATCCTACAAATAATGCATTTTCCAAATTCTCTCTCCCCTCTCCGTTTCACACTCTAATTACATATCTCTTAATTTTTTGTCCTGTAAATCACTCATTAACTCTTCCACATTTTCCAACTTTGTTGTCACTCCATGTTGCTGTTCGGATTATAGCTTACCTCTCTTTCAAATTGCTTTTATACCACTTACTGTGTCTAAGCTGCTATTGAATAAAATCCTTGGGTACATTATTTAAAAAATCATTTTAGGTATTTCATTTCAAAAAATTTTCTTCTGGGATAAAGAACATTCTTTTGGATCAGTTTTAATTTTTTTAGTTCTATCAGACTTTGCTCTCCAAATTTAAAGCTATGTGTTTGATACATAAATTTTCATATCTAAAAATTCTTTGAACCAATATGAGATAGCCCTCAAAGAACTTTCGAGAATGGTTGGTCTTAAATTGCATTTGGTCGGGTATAATTTATTACTGCTGTGGTGTGTCTATTCACTTATGTTCAATATATCATTTTATATCCCCTAAGAGACTTTATAAAGTAAATTTTTAGGTGCCTACTGAGAATTCCAAGATCTGCAGTAGGCAAGCTGGAGACCCAGAAAAATCAATGGTATAGTTCTTTTTTCTTTTTTTTTTTTTTTTTTTTTTTTTTTTTGGTGAATTTACTTCATGGGTATTTTCTTTTCTTTTCTTTTCTTTTTTTTATTATACTTTAAGTTCTAGGGTACCTGTGCATAACGTGCAGGTTTGTTACATATGTATACTTGTGCCATGTTGCTGTGCTGCACCCATCAACTCGTCAGCACCCATCAACTCGTCATTTACACATCAGGTATAACTCCCAATGCAATCCCTCCCCCCACCCCCCTCCCCGTGATAGGCCCCGGTGTGTGATGTTCCCCTTCCCGAGTCCAAGTGATCTCATTGTTCAGTTCCCACCTATGAGTGAGAACATGCAGTGTTTGGTTTTCTGTTCTTGTGATAGTTTGCTGAGAATGATGGTTTCCAGCTGCATCCATGTCCCTACAAAGGTCACGAACTCATCCTTTTAGGGATGCCCTCTCTCACCACTCATATTCAACATAGTGTTGGAAGTTCTGGCTAGGGCAATCAGGCAAGAGAAAGAAATCAAGGGTATTCAGTTAGGAAAAGAAGAAGTCAAATTGTCCCTGTTTGCAGATGACATGATTGTATATTTAGAAAACCCCATTGTCTCAGACCAAAATCTCCTTAAGCTGATAAGCAACTTCAGCAAAGTCTCAGGATACAAAATTAATGTGCAAAAATCACAAGCATTCGTATACACCAGTAACAGACAAACAGAGAGCCAAATCATGAATGAACTTCCATTCACAATTGCTTCAAAGACAATAAAATACCTAGGAATCCAACTTACAAGGGATGTAAAGGACCTCTTCAAGGAGAACTACAAACCACTGCTCAGTGAAATAAAAGAAGACACAAACAAATGGAAGAACATACCATGCTCATGGATAGGAAGAATCAATATTGTGAAAATGGCCATACTGCCCAAGGTAATTTATAGATTCAATGCCATCCCCATCAAGCTACCAATGAGTTTCTTTACAGAATTGGAAAAAACTGCTTTAAAGTTCATATGGAACCAAAAAAGAGCTCGCATCTCCAAGACAGTCCTAAATCAAAAGAACAAAGCTGGAGGCATCACGCTACCTGACTTCAAACTATACTACAAGGCTACAGTAACCAAAACAGCATGGTACTGGTACCAAAACAGAGATATAGACCAATGGAACAGAACAGAGTCCTCAGAAATAATACCACACATCTACAGCCATCTGATCTTTGACAAACCTGAGAGAAACAAGAAATGGGGAAAGGATTCCCTATTTAATAAATGGTGCTGGGGAAATTGGCTAGCCATAAGTAGAAAGCTGAAACTGGATCCTTTCCTTACTCCTTATACGAAAATTAATTCAAGATGGATTAGAGACTTAAATGTTAGACCTAATACCATAAAAACCCTAGAAGAAAACATAGGTAATACCATTCAGGACATAGGCATGGGCAAGGACTTCATATCTAAAACACCAAAAGCAACGGCAGCAAAAGCCAAAATTGACAAATGGGATCTAATTAAACTAAACAACTTCTGCACAGCAAAAGAAACTACCATCAGAGTGAACAGGCAACCTACACAATGGGAGAAAATTTTTGCAATCTACTCATCTGACAAAGGGCTAATATCCAGAACCTACAAAGAACTCAAACAAATTTATGAGAAAAAACCAAACAACCCCATCAAAAAGTGGGCAAAGGATATGAATAGACATTTCTCAAAAGAGGACATTCATACAGCCAACAGACACATGAAAAAATGCTCATCATGACTGGCCATCAGAGAAATGCAAATCAAAACCACAATGAGATACCATCTCATACCAGTTAGAATGGCAATCATTAAAAAGTCAGGAAACAACAGGTGCTGGAGAGGATGTGGAGAAATAGGAACACTTTTACACTGTTGGTGGGATTGTAAACTAGTTCAACCATTATGAAAAACAGTATGGCGATTCCTCAATGATCTAGAACTAGAAGTACCATATGACCCAGCCATCCCATTACTGGGTATATACCCAAAGGATTATAAATCATGCTGCTCTAAAGACACATGCACACGTATGTTGATTGCGGCACTATTCACAATAGCAAAGACTTGGAATGAACCCAAATGTCCATCAGTGACAGACTGGATTAAGAAAATGTGGCACATATACGCAATGGTATAGTTCTAAACTCCCAGTCCCAAGGCGTGAGAACCAGGATAACCAATGGTGTAATTTCCAGCCCCAAGTCCAAGTCTGCAGGCAGAAGACGAGCTTCCTAGCTTGAACACTGTCAAGCAAAGATAAATAATTTTTATTTACTTAGACTTTTGTTCTAGTCAGTCCTTAATGGATTGGATGAGGACCACCCACATTGGGGAGTGTAATCTGCTTTCCTCAGTCCACAAATTTAAATGTTAATCTCATCCAGAAACACCCTCACAGAAACATTCAGAAATAATGTTTAACAAACTATCTAGGGGACCTGTGGCCCAGTCAAGTTGACACATAAAATTAACAAGCACAGGTTCAACCATTTTTCAGCTTGGCACCCATATACATCTCCTTAAACCATACTTAATCTCCAAATAAAGACAACAATTAGGTCATAATTCTCCCTAACAGGATGTACCTATCCTGTGTACAACCAAAAACACACTAACCCCTTCCCCAGAAAAGGAGGTAAAGCCCTTGAGTGATGTTTACTCCTCTCCTTGATACCCTGTAACTTAAATACTATAAAGTAAATTTAACAATACTTAAATACTGTTATGTACTGTCAACATATCTTATGTTGCACAATAAGGGAATAAGAGAGTTACGAAAATAGATATATACATGCACATATTCATGAAATAAGGAGGAATACTCATATCGATTGCAGTCATTATTTCTGTAACTTGTCACATGGTCATGGCTGGTATTTATAACCCCCTTCTTCTGCTACCCCTTCTGTATTCCCTTTGCCTTTAGCAAGCAGTTCAGCTGGTTGTGGCTCTTTATCTGGTGGGGTGACGAAAACCTGCATTTCTGAAGGGTCTGGGTTCATTAGTAGCCCTGTCTGGATTCAGTTGTTATAGTTTTCTATTCACTTAAATCACAAGGCTTGGTAATACTAAGAGACACCCTAAGGGAGGGGTCCCCAATCCCTGGGCTGTGGACTGGTTCAAAACTGGAAACAGTTCGTGACCTGTTAGGAACCAGGCTGCACAGCAGGTGAGTGGCACACGAGTGAGCATTAGCACCTGAGCTCCGCCTCCTGTCAGATAAGCCTTGGCATTAGATTCTCATGGAAGTGCGCAAACCCTATTGTGAACTGCTCATGCAAGAGATCTAGGTTGCATGCTCCTTATGAGAATCTAATGCCTGATAATCTGAGGTGGAACAGTTTCATCCTGAAACCATCCACCCCCATCGCCACCACCCCCAGTCTGCGGAAAAATTGTCTTTCATGAAACTGGTCCCTGGTGCCAAAAAAATGGGGGACTTCTGCCCTGAGGGACTTCGTGTATTCCAGACATAGTCTTCCATACCTCTATTGTGAAGTAGAAGTCTAATTTCCTTTTAGTGGTCAGGATCAATCACCCCAGCCAGCACAATAGCTCACTTCTTTGTGTTTTGATTTGGAGACCGGAAGAGTTAGAAGTGGTCAGGTGGCAGTTGTTTTTTCCCGGTTGTATTCAGATATAATTGACAAGTAAACACTATATATATTTAAGGTGGAGAGCATGACATATTGATGTATGTATACATTGTGAAGTAATTATGACAATCAAGCTAATTAACATATTCGTCACCTCGCATAGTTATCTTTCTTGTGGTGATAATAATGAAGATCACTCTAAGCAAACTTCAAGTATGCACTATGTTATTATTAATAAGATAGTGATTTCATTTTCTTTGGATATGTATACAGAAGTGGGATTACTGGATTATATGGTAGGTCTATTTTTAATTTTTTAAGGAACCCTCATTCTGGTTTTCATATACTACCTCTATAATTTACACTCTAATATTTTACTCTTTTTTGATGCTGTTGTAAATGGGATTGTTTCCTTAATTTCCTTTTTAAATACTTTATTCTTAATGTATAGAAATACAATTCATTTTTGACTGTTGATTTTACATCCTACAACATCACTGAATTTGTTTATTCTAAATTTTTTGGGTGGAGTCTTCAGGGTTTTCTACAAGTATATATATGGTCATGTCATCTGCAGACAGGAACAATTTTACTTATTCCTTTCTAAGTTGAATGCCTTTTTTATTTCTTTTCCTTGCCTAATTGCTCTTGCTGGGGCTTTTAGTGCTACAGTGAATAAAAGTGGCAACAGTGGGCATAACATTGGTCCTGGAATTTTCTTTGGTGGGAGATTTTTAGTTATTGATATAATCTCCTTATTCATATAGGACTGTCGAGATTTTCTGTTTCTTCATGATTCAGTCTTGGTTAAGTTGTGTGTTTACAGCAATTTATTCATCTCCTTTTGGTTATCCAATTTGTTAGCATGTAATTGTTTATAGTAGTATCCTTTGTATTTTTGTGGTATCAGTTGTGATGTCTCTTCTTTTATTTCTGATTTTATTTATATGAATCTTCTGTCTTTTTTCTTAGTCTAGCTAAATTTTTGTCAATTTTTTATTAAAAAGAAAAGGAGCTCTTTTTTTTTTTTTTTGAGACGGAGTCTTGCTCTGTCACCCAGGCTGGAGTGCAGTGGCACAAACTCACCTCACTGCAACCTCTGCCTGCTAGGTTCAAGTGATTCTCCTGCCTCAGCCTCCTGAGTAGCTGGGATTACAGGTACGTGCCACCATGCCCAGTTAATTTTTGTACTTTTAGTAGAGACAGAGTTTTCGCCATGTTGGTCAGGCTGGTCTCAAACTCCTGATCTTGTGATCTGCCTGCCTCGGCCTCCCAAAATGCTAGGATTACAGGCATAAACTACTGCGCCTGGCTTTTTTTTTTTCCTGTAAATCCTGGCTATGGGAACAACTGTGAATTTTATTGATCTTTTCTATTGTCTTCCTAATATTTATTTTGTAGATTTCTTCTTTGATCTTTGATATTTCCTTTCTTCCACTAACTTTGGGCTTAATACATCCTTCTTTTTCTATTACCTTGAGGTATAAAGTCAGTTGTTTATCTGAGATTTCTAATTTTTTTGCTTACTTCTTTCTTAGAACTGCCCTTGCTACATCCTATAAGTTTGGTATGTTGTGTTACCACTTTAATTAGTCTCAAGATATTTTCTAATGTGCTTTTTTATTGCTTCCTTCTCCATTGGTTGTTCAGGAGTGTGTTGTTTAATTTCCAGATATTTTTGAATTTCCCAGTCTTCCTCCTGTTGCTGATTTGTAGTTTCATACTATTGTGGTCAAAAAAGATGCTTGATATGATTTCATTCTTCTTAAATTTGTTAAGACATGTTTTGTTGTTAACATATGATCTCTCCTGGAGAATGTTGCATGTGCACTTGAGAAGAATGTGTATTCTGCCACAGTTGGAGGGAATGTTCTGTATATATCTCTGTTAGGTCTATTTGTTCTAAAGTGTGGTTTAAGTCCAATGTTTCCTTATTGTTTTTCCATCTGGATTATCTGTTCATTGTTGAAAGTCACACATTACAGTAGCCTGTAATCCCAGCTACTCAAGAGGCTGAGGCAGGAGAATTGTTTGAACCCGGGAGGCAGAGGTTGCAGTGAGTCTAGATTGTTCCACTGCACTCCAGCCTAGGCAACAGAGACTCCGAAGGAAAAAAAAAAAAAAAAAAAAAAAAAAAAAAAAAAAAAAAAAAAAAAAAAGATGTTGGCATGGATGTGGTGAAAAGAGAACACTTTAACACTGTTGGTGAGAATATAAACTATTACAACCACCATGGAAAAGAATGTGGAGATTCCTTAAAGATCTAAAAGTTGATCTACCATTTATCCAGCAATCTCACTACTAGGCATTTACCCAGAGGGAAAGAAGTCATTACGTGAAAAACATGATAGCAGATGCATGTTTACAGCAGCACAATTTGCAATTGCAAAAATATGGAACCAGCCCAGACACCCATCAATCAACCAGTATATAAAGAAAATGTTCCCATGGAACACTAGTCAGCCATAAAAAGGAACGATATAATGGCATTTGCAGCAACCTGGATGGAATTGGAAACTATTATTCTAAGTGAAATAACTCAGGAATAGAAAATCAAACATCATATATTCTCATTCATATGTGAGAGCTAAGCTATGAGGACACAAAGGCATAAGAATGATACATTAGATTTTGGGAAGTGAGGGGAATGGGTGAGAGGTGGTGAGGGATAAAAGACTACACATTAGGTATAGGGTACACCGCTCAGGTTGTGGGTCATGTAATGAAACACCACCTGTTTCCCAAAAACCTACTGAAATAAAAAAAAAAAGATTCACCTGAGGCTTTTGCTTCAGAACTCTATTTTTAAACAATTAGCCCTCTATTGAATAGGGTAGTGTGATTACATTTAAGAGAGAGACACAAAGAACAGTGTGATTAAGTCTTTCTGAAAATTCCTTAATGGAAGTGGGGGTCACAATGAAGAAAAAGAAATGAAGTCAGGATAAAGGTAACTTTCTTTTAAACTTCAGGACACTTTGGTACACAATAATACATTACTCATGGGGACGTGTCAGAAGACCTTGATGAAACTGGGGCATTGAGCCCTAAATAAAGCTTGTCCAATCCATGGCCCATGGACCACATGTGGCCCAGTATGGCTTTGAATGTGACCCAACACAAATTCATAAACTTTCTTAAAACATTATGAGATTTTTTTTGCGAGTTTTTGTTATCTGCTATCATTTGTGTTAGTATATTTTATGTGTGGCCCAAGATAATTCTTCTGTAATAATATAATTATCTGTATCTGCAGATTCTAAGTCTGCAGATTTAACCAATTGCAGATCAAAAATATTAGAATAAAAGCAATACAACAATAAAAGTAATATAAATAAATAACACAGTATAACCACTATTTACATAGAATTTGCACTGTAGCATTGTATTAGCTATTATAAGTAATCTAGAGATGATTTGAAGTATGCAAGAAGATGTGCATATGTTATATAAAAACACTATGCCATTTTATATAAGAGAGTTGAGCAATTGTGAATTTTGGTATCTGAGGGTGTTCCTGGAACCAATCCTCCATGGATGACTGGTTATATAATTGATCTTCATATATAGTCAATTGTATATGCGTGCATGTGTGTGTGTGTATATATATATATATATAATTATATATGTTATGTATATAAGCTGACTATAAGGAATAGGCTTATCTGCAGCATGCAAGCTAGAGACCTAGGAAAGTCAACCATATAGTGCTAGTTCTAATCCTAATGCATGAGAATCAGAAGACCTGATAGTGTAAGTTCTATTTCTAGTCCAAAGACAGGAGACCAGTGTCCCAGCCTGAGGTAGTAAGGCAGAAAGAGAGATAATTCTTTCATACTCAGACTATTATTCCATTTAGTTCTTCAATTGATTAAAAGAAGCCCACCCACATCAGGGAGGGCAATCTGCTTTATTCAGTCTATCAATTCAAATGTTGATCTTATCCACAAACACACCTAGAAATAATGTTTAACCAAATATATGACACCTCATGGCCCAGTCAAGTTGAAAAATAAATTTAAGCATCAAAATATTTAAGATTATCTTCTTTAAATTTACATTTTGGAGGCTCTGCCACCCTTGTCCTTTTAATGCTGAACACAACTCTTAAATTAATAACAATTTTGGGAGTATTTTCCCTTAATGTAAGGAAATAGGAGTTGGAAAATGACATAACCTATCAACACCACTGGGATACAGCAAACGTGGTGCTAAGAGGAAAGTTCATAGTCCTAAATGCCTACGTCAGAAAGACTGAAAGAGTACAAACTGACATTCTAAGGTCACACCTCTAGGAACCAGAGAAACAAGAACAAACCAAACCCAAACCCATCAGAAGACAGGAAATAACCAAGAGCAGAGCAGAACTAAATACAATTGAAACAAACAAACAAACAAACAAACAAATACAAAAGATAAATGAAACAAAAATCTGGTTATTCAAAAAGATAAATAAAATCTTTATAATTAAAATCCAAATAATCTCAGTAAGAAACAAAGCGGGAGATATTGCAACTGACACCACAGAAATACAAAAGATCATTCAGGGCCACTATGAACACCTTTACACACATAAACTAGAAAACATAGAAGAAATGGATAAATTTCTGGAAAAATACCACCCTCCTAGCTTAAATCAGGAAGAATTAGATACCCTGAACAGACCAATAACAAGCAGCGAGACTGAAATGGTAATTAAAAATGACCAATAACAACAAAAAAATCCAGGACCAGACAGATTCACAGCACAATTCTACCAGACATTCAAAGAATAATTGGTACCAATCCTACTGACACTATTCCACAAGATAGAGAAAGAGGGAACACTCCCTAATTCATTCCATGAAGCCAGTATCACCCTCATACCAAAACCAGAAAGGGACATAATCAAAAAAGAAAACTACAGACCCATAGCCCTATGAATATAAATGCTAAAATTCTTAACAAAATACTAGCTAACCAAATTCAACAACATATGAAAAAGGTAATCCACCATGATCAAGTGGGTTTCATACCAGGGATGCAGGGATGGTTTAACATATGCAAGTCAATAAATGTGATACACCACATAAACAGAATTAAAAACAAAAATCACATGATCATCTCAATAGATGCAGAAAAAGCATTTGACAAAATCCAGCATCCCTTTATGACTAAAATTCTCAGCAAAATCGGCATACAAAGGACACGCTTCTGTTGTGGGAAGTCAGGGACCCCGAATGGAGGGACCGGATGGAGCCATGGCAGAGGAACATAAATTGTGAAGATTTCATGGACATTTATCACTTCCCTAATAATATTATTATAATTTCTTATACCTGTCTTACTTTAATCCCTTAATCCTGTTATCGTTGTAAGCTGAGGATGTATGTCACCTCAGGACCCTGTGATGATTGTGTTAACTGTACAAATTGATTGTAAAACATGTGTGTTTGAACAATATGAAATCAGTACACCTTGAAAATGAACAGAATAATAGCAATTTTAGGGAAAAAGGGAAGACAATCATAAGGTCTGACTGACTGCGGAGTTGGGCAAAAAGAGCCATATTTTTCTTCTTGCAGAGAGCCTATAAATGGATGTGCAAGTAGGAGAGATATTACTAAATTCTTTTCCTAGCAAGGAATATAATATTAAGACCCTAGGAAAAGAATTGCATTCCGGGGGGAGTTCTATAAACTGTCGCTCTGGGAGTGCCTGTCCTATGCAGTTGAGTTAAGTACTGAGATATGCCCTGGTCTCCTGCAGTACCCTCAGGCTTACTGGGATTAGGAAACCCAAGCCCTGGTAAACTTGAGGTCAGACCGGTTCTCTGCTCTCAAACACTATTTCCTGTTAAGATGTTTATCAAGACAATACGTGTACTGCTGAACATAGACCCTTATCAGGAGTTTCTGATTTTGCCCTGGTCCTGTTTCCTCAGAAACATGTGATCTTTGCTCTGCCTTTTGCCCCTTGAAGCAAGTGACCTACTCCCTGTTTGTACACCCCCTCCCCTTTTGAAATCCCTAATAAAAACTTGCTGGTTTTGCAAATCAGGTGGACATCATGGACCTACTGATATGTAATGTTACCCTTGGCAGCCCAGCTATAAAATTCCTCTTTGTGCTCTTTCTCTTTGTTTCTCAGACCAGCCGACACTTAGGGAAAATAGAAAGAACTTACATTGAAATATTGGGGGTGGGTTCCCCCGATACGCTTCAATGTAATAAAAGCTATCTATGGCAAACTCACAGCCAACATAATGCTGAATGGGGGAGAAATTAAAAGCATTACCTCTGAGAACTGGAGCAAGACAAGGATGCCCACTCTCACCACTCCTCTTCAACAAAGTACTGGAAGTCCTAGCCAGAGCAATCAGAGAAGAGAAAGAAATAAAAGGCATCCAAATTGATAAAGAGGAAGTCAAACTGTCACTATTTGCTGACGATATGATAGGTTACCTCAAAAACCCTAAGACTCCTCCAGAAAGCTCCTAGAACTGATAAAACAATTCCACAAAGTTTCTGGATACAAGAATAATGTACATAAATCAATAGCTCTTCTATGCACTAACAATGACCAAGCAGAGAATCAAATCAAGAACTCAACCCCTTTTAAAACAACTTCAAAAAAATTAAAATACTTAGGAATATACCTAACTAAGGAGGTGAAAGACCTCTACAAGGAAAACTACAGAACACTGCTGAAAGAAATCATAGATGACACAAACAAATGGAAACACATCCCATGCTCATGAATGGGTGGAATCAATATTGTGAAAATGACCATAAGCCAAAGCCAATCTACAAATTCAACGCAATCCCCATCAAAATACCATCATCATTCTTCACAGAATTAGAAAAAACAATTCTAAAGTTCATATGGAACCAAAAAAAAAAAGCCCGTAGAGCTAAAGCAAAACTAAGCAAAAAGAACAAATCTAGAGGCATCACACTACCTGATTTCAAACTATACTATAAGCCCACAGTAACCAAAACAGTCTGGTACTGGTATAAAAATAGGCACAGAGACCAATGGAACAGAATAGAGGACCCAGAAATAAACCCAAATACTTACTTTGACAAAACAACTGATCTCTGACAAAGCAAACAAAAGCATAAAGAAGGGAAAGGACATTCTTTTCAACAAATGGTGCTGGGATAATTGGCTAGCCACATGTAGGAGAATGAAACTAGATCCTCATCTTTCACCTTACAGAAAAATTAACTCAAGATGGATTAAGGACTTAAATCTAAGAGCTGAAACTATAAAAATTCTAGAAGATAACATTGGAAAAACCCTTCTAGACATTGGCTTAGGCAAGGATTTAATGACCAATAACTCAAAAGCAATTGCAATAAAAACAAAGATAAATAGCTGAGACTTAATTAAGGTAAAGAGCTTTTGCATGGCAAAAGGAACGGACAGCAGAGTAAACAGACAACCCACCGAGTGGGACAGAATCTTCATAATCTGTATATATGACAAAGGACTAATATTCTGAATCTACAATGAACTCAAACAAATCAGCAAGAAAAAAAAAAAAATCTCATCCAAAAGTGGACTAAGGACAGGAATAGACAATCCTGTAAAGAAGATATACAAATGGCCAACAAATATAGGAAAAAATGCTGAACATCACTAATGATCAGAGAAATGCAAATCAAAACCACAATGTGATACCACCTTACTTCTGCAAGAATGGCCATAACCAAAAAATCAAAAAGCGGTAGATGTTGGCATGGACGCAGTGATCAGGGAACACTTCTACACTGCTGGTGGGAATTCAAACTAGTACAGCTACTATAGAAAGCAGTGTGGAGGTTCCTTAAAGAACTAAAAGTTGAACTACCACTTGATCCAGCAATCCCACTAGTGGTTATCTACTCAAAGGAAAAGAAATCATTATACAAAAAGATACTTGCACACACACGTTTATAGCAGCAAAATTCACAATTGCAAAATTGTGGAACCAACCCAAATGCCCATCAATTAGTGAGTGGATAAAGAAACTGTGGTGCATATATACAATGGAATACTACTCAGCCATAAAAAAGAATGAACTAATGGCATTTGTGGTGACCTGGATGAGGTTGGAGACTATTATTCTAAGTGAAGCAACTCAGGAATGGAAAACCAAACATCGTATGCTCTCCTGGATATGTGGGAGCTAAGCTATGAGATTGCAAAATCATAAGAATGATGCAGAGGACTCTGGGGACTTAGGGGGAAGGGTGGGAGAGGGGTGAGGGATAAAAGACTACAAATAGGGTGCAGTGTATACTGCTCATGTGATGAGTGCACCAAAATCCAACAAATAACCACTAAAGAACTTACTCATGTAACCAAGCCTATGGAAAAATAAAATAACCAACTACTTATAACCCAATAACCTATGGAAAAGTAAAAAATAAAAAAGCCAAAAACTAATGGATGCCTATGAGGTTGTGGAGGAAAGGGAACACATATACATTGTTGGTGGGAGTGTAAATTTGTTCAACCATTATGCAAAGCAGTATGGCAATTCTTTAAAGAGCTAAAAATAGAACTACCATTTGACCAAGAAATCCCATTACTGGGTATATACCCAGAGGAATATAAATCATTCTACCATAAAGACACATGCATGTAAATGTTCACTACAGCACTATTCACAATAGCAAAAACATGGAATCAGCCTCAATGCCCATCAGTGACAGACTGGATAAAGAAAATGTCATACATATACATTATGGAATACTATGCAGCCATTAAACAGAATGAGCTCATGTCTTTTGCAGTAACATGGATAGGGCTGGAGGCTATTATCCTTAGCAAACTAATGCAAAGAAAAGAAAACCACATACCACATGTTCTCACTTATAAGAGAGAGCTAAATCATGAGAAGTCATGAATGAAAAGAAGGGAACTACAGACACTGTGGTCTACTTGACAATGGTGGGGGGGGTGGTGGGAGGAGGGAGAGGAGCAGAAAAAATAGCTATTGGGTACGGGCCTAATACCTGGATGATGCAATAACCTGTACAACAAACCCCTGTGACACGAGTTCACCTATATAACAAACCTATACATGTACCCAAAATCTAAAATAAAATAAAATAAAATAAAATAAAATAAAATAAAATAAAATAAAATAAAATAAAGAATTGGAAAAAAATAAGTTTCTAAAACTTCCCCCAAACTAAGATTGTTATATCTGGTCTAATAAATCTGATAAATCTTGTAAAATTTCAGCATGTTAGAGTGGAATAAAGATATGATAAAATACTGTGTTTTCTGCAAGCTCATCTTCATTTTTAAAAATGTCTTTCAAAGTGTCGTTTTGTGCCTCACATTTCTCAATTAAATTTTTTCATTGTTGTCAATTAGTTGATGTTGTCCTACAAGTTCTGTATTTTTATTAAGAGGATTAATAGCTGGAAATTATAACACTTACTATATTACAGGCAAAATTCTAAGTATTCCACAGGCAATTTTGGTCCAGAACCCCTAATCTTAAATACCATGCTGTAAATGTCGTTTCTTGTTTGGGGTTTGAGGTTTCTCCCATTTTTGTGATACATATCCTGCACATATTGTGAGACTTGTTCAAGAGTGAAAGCTGTTTAATTTGGGAGTGAACCTAGAATTCAAAGAGTATTTTTTTTTTTGGTCTTTTTCTTATTAAGTACATAGGAGTTCCCAAGACCTGATAAATTGTTTTTTCACTTTGTGTAGAATGGCTCAGGCAGGAGAAATAACTGCAACTGTTGGCTAGTGAAATTTTCAGAAAGTAAAGAGGTCAGAGAAGTGATCATTTCTAGCTAACATATTGGTTTCGTATTTTATAAAATAATGAACTGTCTAAAGATCTTCTCAGTATTTATATTTCATTGCAATTTATGGAAGAAAAAATGAACTATAAGTGGCATTTGCGAATTTTGTGAAACTTGAAGGTGTCGTTGTTATCAAGGTTATTCTTCCTCAAGCCATCTTCTCTTCACTCCCAAGCAAGTCATGTCAAGCTCTGCCTTTTAACTTTTGTCATCATCGTTTGGATTTTACAGTGCTCTTCATTTATTTTCAATCTTATCTATCTTAAAATCCCAGGCCTCTGCTTCAGGAAAGATGACTTCTATGGCTAAGGATCTTTTCATTTTTAATTAAGACCTTCTTTCTCTGATTGTTTGTTAACAATATTTGTTAATTGTTGTTTATTAAAAACATTTGCCACGTTAAAAACTAAATGTTAAGCTACTCACTTTATTTCTTGATGATATGGACTAGCAAGAAACAGAAAGAGAGAGAAAGCAGCCCCTGACATTATAAAGCTGACCTGGCAATACCAGGTAGTCCATGTTCTTCTATCAAATAAAAAGAATCTCACAGAATACGGTTCTCAGAGAAGGTCACTCTAAGATCATGATACAATAAGAAAAAATGAGACCACTTTATATTTTTGTCTAACCACAGAAAAAACCATGGTAACTGCTACCCACAAAATTACCAGTCAGAATTGTGCCCACTTTCTAACATCTAAACTAAAGTGAAATCCCTGCTTCCTCATACCCTCCTCCAAAATATTGAAGCAAAGCCCAAATCCTAAATGTCCTGTCTAATACTCTTTTACTGAGACTATTGTATTTCCCGTAGTGTTCTTTTTCCCTGCAAGAAGTAATAAACTCAACTTGTTTATCTAAGTGTCTGTTCCTGGTATTTATTGAATGAAGAGAATTGACAATGGATTGTAAAAAAATAGAGCATGGATTTGCCAGCTTTAATATTTGCCTGTATACAACCATTATGGCTAGTTTGGGTGGATTTGAGTTAAAGCTAAATAGAGTTATTTTGATGCTTGTTTAAACTCAACAACCCTGAGAATTTTGGAATAGATTAACATTAGTTGATTTTTATTCATAATCATACTTTAGTAAATCAAATTACTGTTACTGGTGTATAAAGTCAATCAGGATTAATAACTGTGTGTATATGTATATAACAGAGAATGAGAGGGAATAAGAGAGAGAGGAAGAAGTGTGGGGGGGGAGGAGAGAAGAAGAAAGGGGAGGGAAGGAAGAAAGGAGAAAGGGAGAGTATGGGCAGGAGGGAGAGTACACCCCCCTCTGCTTTCCATGCTGCTTAGCATCATCCCAATAGAGGACCTTCAGGAATGTCCATTTTACTGTTTATCCTCAAATATCAAGGCACTCAATTTTGCCTGCTCATAAAGCCCCACAGCAGCTGCTTGCTGGGATGTCTCTTTGCTCAGAAGTCTGGATTCAAACTGGTGTGCAGGTCAAGGTCCTTCTCTGAGATTCTGAGGCTTAGCACAAGGCAGGCAGCTGTCCCTCCTCAGAGATAGAATTCCCTAGTTCACGATTTTCCTGCTTGAGCCCCTTTAGAAACCACCACTAGTTGGGCAGTTTGCTTTCCTCAGAGGTCTCAGTCCTAGCTCTGAGGGTCCATCCTCCCTTAATATGGGTTCTCAGAACACCTAGATCTTTCCTTGGTTTGCTCCACTCTAGGAGCTGAAGTTCCATCTTGCCCTTACTATCTTTGTACACTTCAGCCTTCCTTTATGCCCACTTAGACATCCCAAGTTTGTTTAAACAATTCCCTCTATTAAATCCTCAATCTTATTAACTTGTGTTGTTTCTGTTTCCCTGACAGCACCTTGATTGATATACATGTGTTTCTGAAAGGATCTTGCCTAATATTATATGCTTATTTTTTTCTCCTGTGGTGTTTTCAGTTTTCTTCTGAGCATGTGCATTTCAGGGTCATCTCTTGAATCTGCAGCTTGGTTTTTCTCATAATTTATTTTTGTAGAAATTTTGAGCCATTTTGTTTTCAAATATTATCTCCTCTACAATCCCTTTCAATTCTCCTTTGCATTATGTCCTATAAATTTATATTGTTCTTTGCATTTTCTTTTTTTGGCTTATTTATTTATTTATTACTTCAATCGTTTGGGAGGAACAGGTGGTGTTTGGTTACGTGGATAAGTTCTTTAGTGATGATTTCTGAGATTTTGGGGCACTCATCACACAAGCAGTGTACACTGTACCCAGTGTGTAGTCTTTTATCCCTCATCCCCCTCCCATCCTTTCCCCCACTCCCTAGAGTCCATTATATCATTCTTACACCTTTGCATCCACATAACTTAGCTCCCACTTACAAGTGAGAACATATAGTGTTGGCTTCTTGGCCTTCATCACCAGTAAAAATATTTATTTATTTATTTATTTATTGAGACAGGGTCTTGAACTGTCACCCAGTCACCCAGGCTGGAGTTCAGTGGCATGATCTCGGATCACTGCAACCTCCACCTCCTGGGCTCAAGCGATCCTCCCACCTCCGCCTCCTGAGTAGTTGGGACTGCAGGAGCATGCCACCACGTCTGGCTAATTTTTTAATTTAATTTAATTTAACTTTTCCAGAGACAGAGTTTCACTATGTTGCCCAGGCTTGTCTCAAAATCCTGGGCTCAAGTGATCCACCAGCCTGGGCCTCTCAAAGTGTTGGAATTACAGGCATGAGCCACTGTGACCGACCATTTCTTTTTATCTATCATCCATTTACTTTTTGTCTTTTTCACTCTGCCTATCTGTTATTTTAAAATTCTCTATTTCTATATTTCACATTTCAATAAATATTATTTACTATCGATTATGCAGCTATCTCCATGTAATTCTATTACTTTGTAAAAAATGTTTTAATTTAAACTGTGTTCTTAGCTATATACAATTTTGGTGAATAGTTTCTTTGATCAATATAAAATTTCTTTCTGTACTTTTCAAGGATATTGCCTCTCAATTTTTAAAATATTGTATTAATACTGGCCCACTGATTGTTAAAATATATTCTCAAAATAATATTTTTATATTTTTTCATGTTTTTTCAGAAGGCATTATTTAAGTGCATAAATAAATAGGAATGCTTTCTTCTAGTTATATCTTACAATATGATTGTAATAATAGAGTTGACTTCCATCACCTGCCTATTCTCCTCTTCCTCCAGTTCTTTCAGATCAAATTCATTTTATCAGTTTGGTGCATACCATTCAAGACCTTTATCAGGCCAGACGCGGTGGTTCACGCCTGTAATCCCAGCACTTTGGGAGGCCGAGGCGGGTGGATCACCTGAGGTCAGGAGTCTGCGACCAGTCTGGCCAACATGGTGAAACTCCATCTCTACTAAAAATACAAAAAAAATTAACCAGGTGTGGTGGCACATGCCTGTAGTCCCAGCTATTCAGGAGGCTGACACAGGAGAAACACTTGAACCCAGAGGCAGAGGCTTCAGTGAGCCAAGATTGCACGACTGCACTCCAGCCTGGATGAGACAGAGTGAGACTTTGTCAGAAAAAAAAAAAAAACCTTTTTCTATGGATATGTATATTTCTTCATTTTGTAAGAGAAGAATACAAAATATTGTTTTCCATCCATATGGGATTTTAAAATTAATGATATCATTTTATTTTCTTGTTGACTAATCTGATTTTTGCATCTGATTTTTTATGTTAATATATTTAGCTCCATCTCATTCTTTGGTTGACAGCATAATCCATTTTGGCCTAGACCTTAGAGTACTTATTCTATCCCCTCTAATGGCACTCAGTTTGAGTTGTTTTCATTGTTTTGTTATAAAAGCAATGCAATGAATAATCTTGTGACAATGGTCAATGCTATTTTTGAGCACAGCAGAGGGATATTGACAGATGCTGAAAGAACCACACTCTCAGTTCACATACCTAGAAGTTTCTCATTATAAGGACAGCCCTCCAGGAAGAGGAAATACCACTGGTTTCTAAACTTCAAGCCTCGTGCCTCAGTCATTTATAGTTACAGGTGCATTATGAAATCTCCAGGCTTTCAGGTTATAGGGAAAGGTAACTCAACATTCTGTTATCAACAGAGTAGGGTCAGTTTGGGCTAATCCTGCAGTTATGAGACTAGGGAACAGAAAAGTTATAGTGAAAGTAACAGTGGCTGGCAGAGCTGGGACTCAAGCCCACATATGTTTTTCTGGATATCTCTCTGATTAAAAGCACAGTTGTGAATGACCCCCACATGAGGGTTGCCAGATAAAACATATAATACTCAGTTAAATTTGAATTTCAGATACATACCTTTTTTTTTAGCTCAAACATGTCCTATGTAATATTTGCTGTGTATTTGAAATTAAAATTTCACTGGAAATCCTGTAAATTTATTTACTAAATCTCATAATGCTATCAATATTTGTCTTCTGTAAAGATTGGAATGTGTGGCTAGGTTTCTCTCTCCATTTTCTCCTCATTAAAGGTATGTTGAAAACATTCACTCATTTTACATACAGATATATTTCTGGACTCGCCTGAGCATATGCTATGGATCCCAGTGGGTTTCAGATGGGTTCCTCTTGCTTTTGAGTCCCTCAACCAACCACAGAGGAGTGCCTTCTATGCTTGTTGATAGGAAGTAAAGCTGTGGGTTACTGTAGCTCACTCTCTCTAGACTGAATAACCATGTATTACAGAAACTGTGTGGTCATTATCAAATGTATCTCAATGTTATTATTTTTAAAATTAATCTTAAAATAGTGTCATGTAAAACACCTACCTATGAATATATTATCCATGTTAGCCTATAGATTTCATCATGTCTAAGGAACAGCATAATCCCTAAAGTGGCAGCCTCTTATTTACCTTCTGTCCTATGTTGCCTTATACCAAAGCACTATGGAGTAGTTTATCTATTCTTTTATTTTAAAGTATTTAATTAGCAAGTAAAGACTGTATATCTTTAAGGTGTACAAGAGGATTATTTGATATATGTATGCTTCATATAATTATTATCACAATCAAATTAATCAACACATCCATCACCATTCATGCTGTACATTAGATCCCCAGAACCTGCTCATCTTACAACTTAAAGTGTTATACCCTTTGACCAACATCTTGCTATATCTCTCACCACCCCCCAGTCCCTGGTAACTACCATTCTATTCTCTGCCTCTATGAGTTTAACTACTATAGATCCACAAGTAAGTGACATCGTAAAGTATTTTTATTTGTGTCTGGTTTATTTTACTTGGTGTAATGTCATTGAAGTTGTTTTCCATGGGTCTTGGAATGATGATTCATTTTTTATCCAATCCTGTACATTTTGACTTATATTAGGAAATTCTTGATTCTATATAAATATTACATTGCAACAGGCAGTCACCATATTTAGCTCTAGCTTATATATACTGGCCAACTTTTGTGACCTTTAGTTCAAATGGAAATTTGGTATCCAGAGCCTGGGCCATTGCTTTTCTGATTGGCTTGGTTCTGGCTCTGCTAGTCTCCCACTTGATCTCTGCAAGTGCCTCCTATGCACTTAATGTCATTGGGTTGGAATTAATGAAACACTGGGCCTTGATCGCTAATGTTGTTGTGGACTAATTCACTACTGCTCCATGCATGGAGTGTGGGATACATCCCTGGCTGGGGATGTCAGCCCTGTTGACACTACTACTGTGATACACAGAACCACAGCTTTAGTTGTTGGACAGTATGGATCCCCCTGCTAGGTCTTTGCTGGTTTGCCTTTTTTCAATGCCTTTGACAAGAAAAAGTAGGCTTTTTTGTCCATGTTGTTTCTCTTCCACGCCTGCTGGAGCTTCCTGGTTATAGGACTCTCTTGTGCCCAGACAGGAATATATGAGAGATAAAAATAAAGTCAAGGGACTCAGTGGTGTCTTTCCTCATGTCCTGAGTTCCTTGGCCTGTCAGCTTCTTCCTTACACCTTCAGAGTCCTTTTGTGATTCTGTGTTGAGTTATTTCCATGACATTTAGAAGGAAGGTGCAAGTAAAGTCACTGTATACCTTTTTGTCTTGGAACTGAAAGTCAGCGTATCTTTTCGGGAATCATTTTCTTCATACTGCCATCTTCATAAATATTTGTTGTCCAAAAATGTTTCCAGTGTCCTTACCTCAACTCCTCAGTGGCTGGTTTCCCTAGTACTATATCTGGAGGGTTGATATTCACTAAATTTTCTCCTTCCCATGTTGACCTAAAATTGCCAAAGGTCCTTGGACATGGCCTCATTATATTCCTGGGGACTGCTATAGTCAGGTATCAGGTATCTCTATTATCAATGAAGACTTTGGTGGAGGGAAAATCTCATTCTCACTTATTACTTAGATTTTGCTTCCTCATTAGAGTCATCTCAATGTCCAGATTCTAACATTTTTTATTCTACCTTATTCACTCATTTAATTTTACTACTGAGTGTCATATGTGAACCACTGAGCTGTGATGCAAAGCTCTGACTCTGAGGATGAACTTAAGGTGCTATAGACAGAACATGTTAATCTCGTGAACCACATCATCTGGAACTATTGAGTGTTTGGGCCACATTTGAAACTGTATGGATTTATAGATAGTTTCAGCATAAGAATCTGTTATTTCAGGTTCTAAAGTGATCCTACACAGAGACTGAGATCAGATTTGGTGTGTCTGACAGAAAACTCATAATAATTAACTCTTTGTTCTTTCATTTTCACCCTTGTTTCAAAATCCTCTTATTTCACTCCAGAGGTAATTTTGGGGGAATTGATAGCATAATGTCTTCTAATATTGTATTAATTTATTCATTCATTGCATTGATTGAGAGAATGAATTACACTTTCAAGTTTCTCTGGAAAACTAATGTAAAACTGAATGTTATGGTGATATTCTGGTTTCTATGACTACTGGTATATGCTCTCTAATGGCCAGACATAGAAACAGTTTACAAGGTTATTTACAGGCAAAACAATTGGCATATGTGCATATATAACAAGCCTATTGGGGGTTTGGCATCACTATGACTATGTTTTTTAGTGTGTTTCTGTTTGTGTGTGGTTGAGGCCATGAGTTATTTTCTTGGAGAAGCTGGGTATGATCCCCCTGTAACTTGAGAGAAACTGCCAGCTGCTCAAGAGGAAAGCTGTAATTAATTGAGTCACCAGTTTCAATTTCCTTGTTCCTATGTCCTAAAATAGCCTAACACCTGTGCAGGAAGAGCCTAGTTAGCCTTTGTTAATTGCAATTTGATTTCATTGGTGGACAGAGAATAAAATTCAGAAGATCTAAAGAGGGCTAAATTAATTTTATGATTTTATAAATTATTATAATATTTTCATTTAACATTATATATTAAAAATTGCCCTGACAAAATGGGTATTATTTATTAGGGTGGAAAATGGAATTTTACTGAAGACCTAAATTATCCCTAAATTGGTCTATAAATATCAAAATAATTATCAAAAGTTCCTTTTTTTTTTTTTTTTTGAGACGGAGTCTCGCTGTGTCGCCCAGGCTGGAGTGCAGTGGCGCGATCTCGGCTCACTGCAAGCTCCGCCTCCCCGGTTCACGCCATTCTCCCGCCTCAGCCTCCGAGTAGCTGGGACAACAGGCGCCCGCCACCACGCCCGGCTAGTTTTTTGTATTTTTAGTAGAGACGGGGTTTCACCATGTTAGCCAGGATGGTCTCGATCTCCTGACCTCGTGATCCACCCGCCTCGGCCTCCCAAAGTGCTGGGATTACAGGCTTGAGCCACCGCGCCCGGCCAAAATTTCCTTTTAATTACATAAGTCAATTCTAAAATTTATCTAGTGTCACTAGGGTTCCAGAATAGCCAAAATATTTTTATTTTGTAAAGGAAACAAAATTTTACCTCTACCTTTTCCGGATAAAGAGCCAAACTCTGTAAAATATTTGAAGAGATTTATTCTGAGCCAAATATGAGTGACCATGGCCAGAGACACAGTTTCTGGAAGTCCTGAGAACATGTACCCACGGTGGTCAGGCTACAGCTTGGTTTTATACCTTTTAGGGAGATATAGCACATCAATCAATATATGTAAGGTGTACATTGGTTTGGTCCAGAAAGACAGAGCAACTTAAAACGGGGAGGCCTCCACATCATAGGTAAATTAAAAGATTTTCTGATTGACGATTGGATGAAAGAGTTAAGTTCTTATACAAAGACCTGGCTGGGTTAAGATACTGGGTCATGGAAACCAAGTTTTTTATTTTTTTTATCATGCATATGCCTCCAGGTAGCAGGCTTCAGAGAAAATAGATTATAAATGCTTCTTATCAGACTTAAAAAAGTGCCAGACTCATTGGCAATTCTCCTCTGGATCTAGGAGAAGACCTGGAAAGGGAAGGGGATTCTCTACAGAATGTAGATTTTCCCTGCAAAAGGTAGCTTTACAGGGCCATTTCAAAATATGTCAAAGAAATATATTTTGGGATAAAATACTTTAATTTCTTCCAGGGATTGTTATCTGTCATGTTGGTATCTTATTGTTACAAAGCGTCTGTTTGTCAGTCTTAAGATCTCTGTTTTGAAAACCAAACACCACATGTTCTCACTGATAAGTGGGAGCTGAACGTTGAGAATACGTGGACACAGGGAGGAGAACAATACACACTTGGGAGTGTCTGGGTGGTGAGGGAAGGGAGAGCATTAGGATAAATAGCAAATGCATGTGAGGCTTAATACATAGGTGATAGGTTGGTAGGTGCAGGAAACCACCATGGCACATGTATACTTATGTAACAAACCTGCATGTCCTGCATATGTATCCTGGAACTTAACATTAAATTAAATTTAAAAAAAAGATAATTTGATAAATTAGTGAGGTTAATACTTAGCAAATATAAATGAATATATGAATAAACTGTGAAAAAATACATATAAATATGTATATGTAATTTTAGCTTTACTAAAGAAGAAAATTCTGCCATTTTCAACAACAAAAAAGATCTCTGCTTTTATGTTAATGCTGGTCAGTTTTGCCTGAATTCCAAAAGCAGGAGGGTATAACAACGCATGTCCAACCTCCCCCTCCCCCATCATGGACTGAATTAGTTTTTCATATTTCTTTGGAATACTGTTGGCTGAGGGCCATTTGGGGGGTTGTCCATCAGTCCATTGTTGGGGGGCTTAAAATTTTATTTTTGGTTTATATGTCTTAGAGTTTTCTGCTGGGTCTGATAGTTAAATTGATATAAAACAGGTAAAACAGGATAAAGGCATAAAAAACTTGTATACATTTTATGTGACATAGGAGCCCTCATAAGGAAATGAAGACCCAAAGAAGTAGAAAAATCTAAGTGTTTTTTATATTAGGCTGAACAAAAAGAGACAATTCTGGAAAAGTAACTAAATTATCTGGGAAGGCTAAAGGAAGATAAGAAATACTTAACAAGGACTGTTTGTACAGAATTAACTCAGCTGTGACTCCCCGTTGAAGAATGTTCCTTTTAACTGGTACAGAGAGATCCAGTAAATAACCTTGCAAACTGTTTCTTCTTTTTAAAATTATTTGGTTGTTTTCGTTTTTGTTTTTTAATTTCCAGGGTACATGTGCAGGATGTGCATGTTTGTTACATAGGTAAATGTGTGCCATGGTGGTTTGCTGCACCTAACAATCCATCTCCTAGGTATTAAGCCCCACATGCATTAGCTCTTTTCCCTAGTGCTTTTCCCCCACCACCCTCCCCCAACAGGCCCCAGTGAGTGTTGTTCCCCTCCATGCGTCCATGTGTTCTCATTGTTCAGCTCCCACTTATAAATGAGAACATGCGGTGCTTGCAAACTGTTCTGACCTCTGGCCATCTTTCACATGGCAGTTTTTATCCTGTTTTCAGGAAGAAAGGGGGAAATAAGAATGCCCTTCTTCCATCTGTTGTTACTCAAGTGAGTTAAGGCTTAAAAATAATCTTTATGTCAAAATGACATATTTTAGGGTGCCATATTCTGCCATGCTTCAATTACATGAAACCAGTTCGAACTGCTCATTTAGCATATTAAAGAAGTTTCTGAGGACTAAACTCTGATCTTTTTCTTCTCTTGCTCAAATTCCTATGTAAGGGGCCTGGAGATCCATGTCCTACAAACCATAAAATCTCAAAAGAGGGGTTTTATTCAACAATATATAACATGGCTTACTTTCCAGCCTGACTCTAGCATAACATCACATGACAGATAAAGATAACCCCCAAATATGTTTCTTTGCCACATCTTCAAATAGCCCAGCAAAGGGGACAGTCAACATTGTATAGAAAACCCCCTTCCCTTTCCAGGCTTTTTTCCTGATCCAGGAGAGACTCAACTAAGAGTCTGGCACTTAAAAAAAAAAAAAAAGAGTCTGACAAGAAACATTTACAATCTATTCTTTCTGAGGCTTGCTACCTGGAGGCTTTATCTGCATGACGGGAACTTTGATCTCCACAATCTCTTATCTTAAGCAGGTCATTCCATTCTATTGTTTCTATGTACATAATGGGAACCTTAATTTCCACAACCCCTTATCTTGGCCCAAACATTCCCTTATACAGATTCTAGATATTTGGACAATGACTTAACTCTTTCAACCAATTAACAATTAGAAAGTTCTTGAATCTTCCTATGACCTGGAAGCCCCCACTTCAACTTGTCCCATCTTTCCAGACTGAACCAATGTACATTTTACATGTATTGATTGACATCTTATGTCTTCCTGTATTGTATAAATCCAAGCTGTAGCTCGACCATCTTAGGCACATATTCTCAGGACAACTTGAGGCTGTACCTTGGGCCATTGGTCACTCATATTTGGCTCAGAATAAATCTCTTCAAATATTTTACAGAGTTTGACTCTTTTGTTGATATTTTCTTACTAATTAGTTTTAGGAAACACTCCATTCAGGTGTCTTTACATTTCAATGGGCTACATAATACAAGAAACTCTAAAGTAATAACAGCTTGGAAGTTTGGTGATGTGGATTTGGGATGAAAGTCTATGGGTGTCGGTGTTCATGGGGGTCATTTTAAGGAAAATGCACTTATTTCAAGAGAACTCCATTCCTAGGATTTCTTTTCCTTGAGGTATATGTTAATTGCCCACCTGGATAAAGCATTATCAGAATATACTTTCCAAATTAATAATTCTATACAACATGGCTATCAGTTGGATAACTAATGACTACTTTTTGATTAGTCATTTTATTTCAACCTAAGAGCAATGAAGGAACATGAATCATTATCATTTTTATTTTTTATTTTTGTGGATAGGTGTTTACATTTATGGGGTACATGAGAGGTTTTGATACAAGCATACAATGTGAAATAAGCACATCATGGAGAATGGGATATACATTCCCTCAAGCACTTATGCTTTGAGTTACACACAATCCAATTATATTCTTTAAATTATTTTAAAATGTGCAATTAAATTATTCCTGACAATAGTCACCCTGTTGTGCTATCAAATAGTAGTTCTTACTCATTCTTTCTTTTTTTTTTTTTTTTCGTATCCATTAACTATCCCCACTTCTTCCAAACCCTGCAACACCTTTCACAGCCTCTGGTAACTGTCCTCCTACTCTCTATGTCCGTGAGTTCAATTGTTTTAATTTTTAAATCCTACAAATAAGTGAGAACATGTGATGTTTGTCTTTCTGTGTCTGGCTTATTTCACTTAACATAATGATCTCCAGTTTCATCCATGTTGTTGCAAATGACTGGATCTCATTATTTTATATGGCTTAATAATATAATACTCCATTGTCTGTAGGTCCCACATTTTCTTTATCCATTAATCTATTGATGGACACTTAGGTTGCTTCCAAATTTTGGCTATTGTGAACAATGCTGTAACAAGCATAGGAGTGCAGATAACTCTTTGATATACTGATTTCCTTTCTTTTGGGTATATACCTAGCAATGGGATTGCTGGATAATATGGTAGCTCTATTTTTAGCTTCTTGAGAAACCTCTAAACTGTTCTCCGTAGTTCGTGTACTAGTTTACATTCCCACCAACAGTGTACAAGGGTTCCCTTTCCTCTACATCCCTGCCAGCATTTGTTATTGCCTGTCTTTTGGACATAAGCAATTTTAACTGAGGTGAGATGATATTTTGCTGTAGTTTGGATTTACATTTCACTGATGATCCATGATGTTGAGCACCTTTTCATATGCCTGTTTCTCATTTGTATGTCTTCTTTTGAGAAATGTCTATTCAGATCTTGCTCATTTTTAAATTGGATTATTAGATTGATTCCTAAAGATGTGTTTGAGCTCCTTATATACTCTGGTTATTAATCCTTTTTCAGATGGGTAGTTTGCAAGTGTTTCCTCCCATTATGTGGGTTGTCTCTTAGCTTTGTTGATTGTTTCCTTTGCTGTTCAGAAGCTTTTTAACTTGATGTGATTCTATTTGGCCCTTTTTGCTTTAGTTGTCTGTGCCTGTGGGGTATTGCTCAAGAAATTTTTGCCCAGAGCAGTGTCCTGGAGAGTTTCCCCAATGTTTTCTTGTAGTAGTTTCATAGTTTAAGGTATGAGATTTAAGTCTTTAATCAATTTTTATTTGATTTTTATATATGGTGAGACATAGGGGTCTAGTTTCATTATTTTGCATATGGATATCCAGTTTTCTCAGCACCATTTATTGAAGAGACTGTCTTTTTCCCAATGTATGCTCTTGGCACCTTCATAAAAAATGAGTTCACTGTAGGTGTGTGGATTTGTTTCTTGGTTCTCTAATCTGTTACATTGCCCTATGTGTCTGTTTCTATGCCAGTACCATGCTGTTTTGGTTACTAAAGCTCTGTAGTGTAATTTGAAGTCAGGTAATGGGATTCTTCCAGTTTTGTTCTTTTTGCTTAGGATAGCTTTGGTTATTCTGCTTATTTTGTGGTCCATATAAATTTTAGGATTGTTTTTTCTCTTTCTATAAAGAATGTCATTGGTATCATGATAGGGATTGAATTGAATCTATACATTGCTTTAGGTAGTAGGGACATTTTAATAATGTTGATTCTTCCAATCCATGAACATGGAATTTTTGCCCATTTTTTTGGTGTCCTTCAATTTTTTTTCATCGCTATTTTAGAGTTTTCACTGTAAAGATTTTTCACTTCTTTGGTTAAGTTAATTCCTAGGTATTTAATTTTATGTGTGGCTATTGTAAATGGGATTGCTTTTTAAGTTTCTTTTTCACATTGTTCACTGTTGGCATATATAAATGATACTGATTTTTTATGTTAATTTTGTATCCTGAAACTTAACTGAATTTGCTTATCAGTTCTAATAGTTTTCTTGTGGCATCTTTAGTTTTTACAAAATATAAAATTATATCATCTGTAAACAAGGATAATTTGACTTCCTTTCCAATTTAGATGCCCTTTATATCTTTCTTTTGTCTGATTGCTCCAGCAAGGACTTCCAGTAATATGTTGAATAACAGTGGTGACAGAGGGCATCCTTGTCGTGTTCCAGATCTTAGAGGAAAGGCTTTCAGTTTTACCTCACTCAGTATAATATTAGCTGTGGGTCTGTCATATATAGCTATTTTTATGATGAGGTATGTTCCTTCTATCCTCAGTTTTTTGAGAGTTTTATTATGAAAAGATGTTGAATTTTATCCAATACTTTTCCAGCATCAATTGAAGTGATCATAAGGTTTTTATCCATCATTCTGTTAATATGATGTGTCAAATTGACTGATTTACAAATGTTGAACAATCCTTGCATCCTGGGGAATAAACCCCACTTGGTCATGATGAACGATCTTTCTAATTTATTGTTGAATTTAATTTGCTAATAGTTTGTTGAGAATCTTTTGCATCAATGTTCATCAGAGATATTGACCTGTAGTATTCTTTTTTGATGTGTCCTTGTCTTGTTTTGGAATCAGGCTAATACTGGCCTTGTAGAATTAAATTGGAAATATTCCCTCCTCCTCTACTTTTTGGAACAGTTTGAGTAGGATTGGTATTGGTTCTTCTTTAAATGTTTGGTAGAAGTCAGCAAGGAAGCCATCGGGTCTTTGTCTTTTCTTTACTGGGAGTCTTTTTATTACGGCTTCAATTTTGTTACCTGTTATTGGTCTGTTCGGGTTTTAGATTTCTTCCTGGTTCAGTCTTGGTAGTTTGTATGTATCTAGGAATTTTTCAATTTCTTCTAGGTTTTCCAATTTATTGGCATATAGCTGCTCAAAGTAGTCACTTATGATTTTTTGAATTTCTGCAGTATCAATTGTAATCTCTCCTTTTTCACCTCTGATTTTATTTGTTTGTATTTTCTCTTTCTTTTCTTAGCTATTCTAGCTAAAGTTTTATCCATTTTGTTTAACTTTGCAAAAAAACAACTTTTTGTTTCATTGATCTTTTGTATTTTTTTATTTCAATTTCATTTATTTCTTTAATAGAAGAAAAGAAATAATAAAGATCCCAGCAGAAATAAATGAAATTGGTTTCCTTTTAGTTTTCTAATTTTTTAAGATGCATTGTCAGATTGTTTATTTGAAGTTTTTCCTTTTTTTGATGTAGGTACTTATTGCTATAAACTTCCCTCTGGGGACTGCTTTTGCTGCATCCCATAGGTTTTGGTATGTTGTGTTTATTAGGTGTGTCTGTTTTCGCATTGCTGAAAAAGACATACCCAAGACTGGGCAATTTACAAAAGAAGGAGGTTTAATTGTACTTACAGTTCCACATAGCTGAGGAGGCCTCACAATCGTGGTGGAAGGCAAGGAGAAGCAAGTCACATCTTACATGGATGGTAGCAGGCAACGAGAGTTTGTGCAGGGTGACTCCCATTTTTTAAAAACCATCAGATCTTGTGAGACCCATTCACTCCCACGAAAACAGCACAAGAAAGATCCCCCCACCATTATTCCATCATCTCCCACTGGGTCCCTCCCACAACACGTGGAAATTATGGGAGATACAAGATGAGACTTGGGTGGGGACACAGAGCCAAACCATATCATTGTGTTTTCATTATCAATTGTTTCAAGAAATTTTTCAATTTCCTTCTTAAATTTCTTCATTGACCCACTGGCCATTCAGGAGTATATTGTTTCATTTCCATGCGTTTGTGTCGTTTCTGAAATTCCTGTTGCTATTGATTTATAGTATTATTCCACCGTATTCAGATAAGATACTTTACATTATTTCAATTTTTTGAATGCTTTAAGACTTATTTTCAGACCTAACATATGGTCCCCTTAGAAAATGATCCATGTGCTGAGGAGAAGAATGTGTATTATGCAACTATTGGATGCAGTATTCTGTAAATATCTATTAGATTCATTTGGTCTGTACTGCAGATTAAGTCTGATGTTTCTTTGTTGATTTTCTTTCTGGAAGGTCTATCCAATGCTGAAAGTATGGTGTTGAAGTCTCTAGCTATTCTTGTATTGGGGCCTATCTCTTTCTTTATATCTAATAATAATATTTTCTTTATATATCTGGGTGCTCCTGTGTTGGGTGCATATATATTTAAAACTGTTCTATCCTCTTGCTGAATTGGTCCCTTTATTATTATATAGTGACCTTTTTGTCTCTTCTTATACTTTTTGTCTTGAAATCTATTTTGTCTAAATATAGTGAGTCCTGCTTTTTTTTGGTTCCCATTGGCATAGAATATCTTTTTCCATCCCTTTATTTTCTGTCTGTTTGTGTCTTTATAGGTGAAGTGTGTTTCTTGTAGGCAATAGATTGATAGGTCTTGTTTTTTCATCCATTCAGCTAGTCTATATCTTTTGACTGGAGAGTTTAGCCCATTTACATTCAATGTTATTATTGAAAAGTAGAGACTTACCCCTACCATTTTGTTATTTGCTTTCTTGTTGTTTTATGGTATTTTCTTCTATCTTTCTTTCTTTCCTGTCTACCCCTAGTGAAGGTTATTTTCTCTGGTGATATGACTTAGTTTCTTGCTTTTCATTTTTTGTTTATTTGTTGTATGTTGTTTTAAGTTTACCATGAAGCTTGCAAATACTATCTTATAACCCATTATTTTAAACTGATAACAACTTAATGCTATTTGCATAAACAAACAAGCAAAAAATAACTAATAAAAACTCTACACTTTGACTTTGTCCCTAAACTTCTGAACTTTTTGTTGTTTCTATTTATATCTTATTGTACTATCTCTTTAAAAGGCTGTTGTAGTTATTATTTTTGACTGGCTCATCATTTGGTCTTTTTACTTAAGAGTAGTTTACACACTATAGTTACAGTGATATAGTATTCTTTGTTTTTCTGTGTACTGACAAAAGAAAAGTTTCAGCTGAATTAAATTTAAAGAAATTTAATTGAACAATGAATGATTCACAAATGGGGCAGCCTTCTGAGCCAGAGTAGACTCAGAGATTCCAGTGTAGCCAGGTGATGAAGAAGATTTACGGACAGAAAAAGAAAGTGATGTACATAAAATGGAGTGAGGTACAGAAACAGCTGAATTGGTTACACCTCGGCATTTGCCTTATTTGAACATGGCTCAAAGAGTTGGCTATATTTGATCGGCCAAAACTCAGTCATTGGCACAAGTGTAGGCTATGGTCTGTTTACACCTCCACTTATTATAGTTCACAATGTACAGAGAAACCTTTAGGCTGAACATAAAATATGTAAGGAGGCAGCTTTAGGCTAAAACTGATTTAACAATTCCCCGCTGTTGGTCTTTTCAATTTTGAGAGATTGACCAAAACTTTAGTCATTTATGTCACTATCACTATCATAAATATACTTAGCTGGTCTTGAAACCCACTGGAAAGCAGTAGAACTGTGGGTTTTGTAAGGTGGGAACAAGAACTTCAGGTTATTATTATTATTTTTTGTAAGGGTTAGAGTGGAGGATACCCTCCCCATGCTGAAACCTGTTTAAAAGGAAAACCTGGTCTCTTTTAGGATTTACATGTTTCCTTAAATTATTAGTGTGATTATGTCACCTTTAGAATGAGCAACTCCATTTTGGTTTGGTCTGGTCTGTTGGGGCCTAGTGCATGAGCTCGGTCCAAAACAATGACACTCCTATAATTTTATTTTAAAAATTCCCCCTTTGTATTCACGTTCTCACCTACATGAGAACGTGACCAAAACTTAGGGCCTTAGTACCACTCTTAGTTACCATCATTTTGGGTTTATGGTCTCAGCATGTCATTCATAGGTTATAGTACTCTCATGGTCACACATTTCTTTCAGAATGACTCTCGTCATTCCAGTTGAAGAGAGGCCATTTGATATTCTAGAGATGGCTGCATGCAAATATTTAAAACTTTTGAGAGAGTACAACACACCAGGGAGAGTACTATTATGACTATCAGGAGGATAACACCAAGAGTTTGGAGTATGCTCCTTACCCAGAGTCCCCATAAAACAAACCACCTAAATTAAATCGATCAAAGAATTAGTTAAAGAGTCTACTCACTTCACTAAACAGTCTCTTCACTAATCCCCAAAACTGAATCTGTATAATACCTAATGTGCTGTATTTCTCCATAGGCCACAAGAGCCAGCAGCTGCACAGATATTTCTCTGTTTAGCCAGTAAGTTATGTAGAGTGATTCTATTATTTAACATAATTTTCACAGTCGGTTGTGTAACTATAGCCTTTACAGTAGAATCTGCTATACAGCCTTTCATGACGGATACATTTCTAATCATTGCCTCTTTTACTCCAAACCATGGAAAAAGGACCTAATGAATGATGCCCTTCTAGAATAGTGAAGGCCTCCTGCAATGTTATTTTAATCCATTATGTGGGTTAAGAGGAGAGAACCAATGTTCTGTTTCTGACTGTTTATGAGGCAAAGTATATGCCATTAATGTTTCTCACTTTCATTGGGCCTTCATCTTCCATCTATCAAGGTATAAGGCTATCCATGTATAAAGCTGGCTGCAAAATCCTTCACAAATAAAAGTATACCACACGAGTACACACAACAGACCCCCTTTTCACTTCTATTGTTCATAGAGGTATAAGCAATGGAAAAATATTCAATGATAAGAGTCTCATGAGAATAAAGAAGTCTTGATCCGTGATCTTGGGAAAAGATCACATCAAAGATGCCATCTTCTTCTGAGAAGAAATTTTCTTGGTTTGCTTTATCCTAAGGGTTCCAATGGGTGTACGCTTCCGAGAGTGTGGAGGGACCCTTCTCAGTTGTGAGATTATAAACCCAAAGTTCAAAGTCCCAAAGTTTTGCTGTAGTATGCATGGCAAGGGCAGACTTTCCCTGATGTTCTCAGAATATCCAGTCTTTGGGTTCCAGATTGTGAAAGGGTTGATTGTCCTCAGTGAATCATAAAAAGCTTTCTTCACCTGGTGAAAATGCACTGTGACATAATAATCTAATGTTATAACATCACTCCTCTTGCATGGAAAAGCTTTTATACAAGCAGAAAACATGCATCGAAAATGACAATGGAATGAAATCCCTCTACAAATGTTTAAATGGCCCATCAGATAGCCAAATGTACCTGAAGCTTTTATTATCTTCCCAGGAATATGGTTTTGACACAGCAAAATTGGTCATAAACTAGGTTAGCAATTTAGAAGTCACCACACTAATATATATTTAATTTGGATCATTTTAGCTTTTCCATGATGAGTCATGGAATGCAAAACTTTTAACAACAAAAGCTTTAGGGACTCAGGAAGGACAAGGCAGTTGTCCTGGTTCTGCATGGGTCTATGCTTAACATTGGACTTAGGTCCTCTTGAATATCAGTTGTTTCTCCAATTTAGGTGCATAGCACTGATAACTGATGGGTTATCATAGGTCATTTGACTTAGATCATGAAGTTCATTCAAATTGTATATTGAAACGATTTCAGTATTGGCTGATTTAGCATGATAATATGGCAAAACATCTTCTTGGTACTCAATTTATTTTTGCTCTACTTGTGTTACAAGTTTGATAAAGCAGTCAGTCTTTTCATTAAAGTTCCAGAAATTCTTACCCAGTCCAAATGATGTGATTCTAAAGTTATTAGAAACCTGTATTCAAGAGTGTTTTTCAGAATCCTTTCCATTCTTTCATGAACCTCCTAAAAGATACCGTATTCTAAGATTTTATGTGCTTGCAAAGTTTTCAGAAGCTGCATTAGTATTAAGCAATAAACTGTGGAAATGACTTTAAAAAGTCATAAAGACAAAATTGACAAGTTTGATTATTTCTGTGCTATAATAACTTAAGATAATAACTATAATTATGATTGAGAGCATATACTCTGACATATTAAAATTTTAGAAATCCCATAAAATTTTTGGAGCAAATATTAATATTATTCACTAAAATATAACCTGAACAAGGTTAAATATTTTTATTTTGACAATGTTTCCCATGAAACTTAACATTTCACATAATCCTGTTTATCTCTCTTTTGGATACTTCAGGGCCCCCTGCAGCATCCCTAAGTTAGAGGTTAAAAAACACTTAATTTTGCAGCTGAAATTTGATTTTGAGAAACCTGTCAAATATGATAAAGGTTTAAAACACTTGATAGTATAAATAGAATTCCAGGTCATGTTAAGCCATTTGTTTAGCCAAAATGACTCAAACATTTTAAAAAGGCAAAAACCTTTACTCATTCATAGAGGGAAGACTTAGCTTTCCAAACAATCTGTCTCTTGTCTTTCCCTTCTTTTCCTGTAGTTCATTCAAAATACAAACAAAAATTTTTTATTATCCTTTAATAGTACATGAAAATCTTACTCAAGAGAGAAAGCCAAATTTTATCCTTGCATTAGTATACTATTAATGTCAACCCCAATTTTTAATAAAACCTTATGGATGAATCTATCCAATCTAAATCAGTTTGACTGTAAGGTGAGATTCTCATAAATCTTTTATAATCCTTTACAAATTTTTGTTAAAAAACAGATTAGTGTTCTAAGAAAACCCTGTTGTGCTTTTATTCCAAAATTCAATTTATGGAAAAACTGAAGATTCTTTAAATTTAGCCAATATGTTCATACATAGAATTTTTTAAAATATTAACTTTACATATCTTCTACAACTTGCTGAAACCTTCCGCTTTTTTCCACCTAATTTAAAACAATCCTTTAATTCTCTAAACTAGGTAAAAATGTACATTCCCATACCTTCTTACAATAATTTACCGAAAGCACATTTCACTTTCTTCACATACCTTGCATGTAAAACTGTTTTTTCCAGTGGTCTCAATTACATGTTACAATGTTAACTCTTAGCAATTTTTTATTTTTGATGAAAAACCTGGTAAGTTATTTTATTTATGAACGAGGTTTGGAGCCTAGGACACCAGACAGAAGTGTAGATAAGTTCTGACTCTTTCCAGCACAGTTAGGGGGGCATGGCTAACTCCACAAGTCTCCAGGCCTTACGTCAAATCTAATGGCTCCAAAATAAATAAGCTGAACAATTTTCAAAAGTCAAAGGAGCAGTTTATGACCTTAAAGCATTTAGCAAACCTAATATCTGATCTACCTAATTTAGAGCAAATATCTTTATTTTGCCAGTAATCTTTAAAAAACTTTATTTCCCAAAGCTTACTAAAGTCACATGAACTAAAAGGCATTTTTTTTATTTTTCTGACAAGATATTTGATTTAAGTGCTTACTTTTGTTTAATCCAATTAATCAAAGTTCTTTCATATATAAACATTACACACACACCACATATAAACACACATGCAGACAGACAAATGAAGATCCAGCAGTTGTAAGATTTTTCATTGGCCAATTTTTAAGTTTCTTAATTGGATTACTGGCTTCAGGGGAAGTTCTTTGAGGAACGGGGCTAGGAAAACATTCAGCTTCTAGTGCCTAATAAGCAGGTACAGCTGGAAGGCAAGCAGACCCCCAAAATTCAGGGTCCCATTTTTATACTGGATCCTGAATCTCCAAAAGTGAAATGCTATGGAACAAGACAGTGCAATGATTATACTATGCATTTGATTGCAAAGCAACCCAATTCCAATGAGTCCATTTTGTAATTAGCCCATTCTCCAAGGGAGTCTTATCTCTCAGTGGAGGGTAGGGACATTGTCATACCTTCCAACTGGCCAATAGCATGCTTCTTTCATCCAAATGTGCAGAATATCTCCCCTGTCATTAGCCATCCCTAAATGTATATTTCCTACCTAGTTCTTACACCCCAAAGCTCTCTCATAATGTGAAGTAATTTCCGATACCCTCAAAACTCAAAACGATCAGATAACACAATGCAAAACAGAACAGAGTCTCAGATTTTGAGAGGGATCCATCCAATTTCACTTCCTGGGGCTTTATGAGGAAAACAGGTTTTTCCCGAAACAAAGTCTGTGGCCCCTCCTTTGCCTTTCCCAAGGAGTCTCAAGCTGTTACAAGTTATCTTAGGTCCTTTCATGTGTGCATCAAGAGTGGCAAGAAGACAAATTGGAGAAAAGCAATTCAGTTGACTGAAAAGAAAAAACCTTTTCTAAAAGAAAACAAAAAGATGCAAGAAGAGAAAAAAACATAAAGACCTTTTCAATGTATGCATAGCTTGGATATTCACTTTTAATCAAGCTGACTTTTAACCATAATGCTCTTTAAAAATAAAAGTCCTTTTAAATTTCTTATTACCCTACTTTAACCAGGCTAAACTGCTAATATTTCTGGCTTTTGAACTTTGCTAAATGTAAGCTTCCAGGTGCTCAGGGAAAGAAAAATTCAAAACTGTTCATGGAGGGGAGGAGAATCAACCAATGGTAAAGGTCACACAGATATCAACCAGAAATACTCATGCCCTAAGCCAGGACTGAACCCAGGCCACTGTTGTAAAATGGTGAAGCCCTAGTTGCTGAGCTGCAGCATTGGGTAGATTCTGTTGTCCTTCCCAGAAGGAGTCCAGAGCAGTCAATTTTGAGCTTGCAAAGGCTCAAGATAATTTTTAGAGCTAACTATGGCATGAATCCCCAAATTCCTATTCCTTGGATGGCGGAGACCAAGAGAAAGTACTGCCACACAGTTACAAGGTCAAGCTCCCAAAGACATAAACAAGACAAGATAGAGATCCCATTCAGTTTTCGTTTGTTTGTTTGTTTATTTCAGGGACCTGAAGCAAAGTTTGTTACTGACCAGCTTGCTGGGCTGTTTTGAATAGTGAACTTATGGGGTATTAAGCCTGTGTTTTATCCTAAGGTACCCCTCTTCATGGCAGCATAACACAGAAAGATAAATTTATATCACAAAATACACTAGATTTGGTGCAGCTTAAAACTAGTTCCATGAATCCTTTTCCTCATTAATTAAAACTTTGCATGAGACAGTGATTTTTACCATTCCCACAACTGGTTTGCACAGAGAGAGAGGAAAGGGAAGGGAGAAAAGCATTACCTGTGGTAGGGTAAGAAGGTGAGGCACTCAGGGAGTCCGGAGAAAGACTCACACATTGGAGCAACATTGAATCAAAAGTTCAGGTGGCCGCTTGTAGGTCACGAAGGAATCTTTTCCAAGAGATCCATCAGCTCTCAAGTTTTCCCTTTTAGGGAGGAGAAAAGTTTCTCATGTCCCACCGTCCTTTACATGCCTATTCCTGTCACCCACAGCCATCAGCAAAGAGTACAAGACAAATTAATCCAAAGAGAATAGGGGTTAACATCCCATAATGCCAAGTCAATTTTTAACCAGGAGGGACTTTACAGAGGGGAAGGCCTCTAAACCAGTCCCATCTTTTACGAAGGTGAAATGTACCCACTACTTACCCAATGTCAGCCAATTGGTGCTGCAATCTATTTCCTTTGGATAGGGATCATAACCAACCCAAAAGGTTAGCAGTTTTATTTTTTTGAATCAATTAGTAATTAAGCTTTTTATTTGCCTTTCAAAAACTCTTTAAATAAATATACTGAAATTTTTTAGAAGATTCTGCATATCAATAGGTGTCCCTAGATGAGACTAACTTGGGAACCCTCATTTTTAAATGCACTACAGTGCGGTGTTGTTCATTTGGAATAATCCACTGTAAGTTATCTTTAGTAAGATTTTATCATTTCTGTAAGACTTTGCTACTCAGTTCTTCAGAAATTAAGGATCTCATTTTTACCTCAAATATTGGCTTTGCTCTCAGATTCCCTGAATCAACTTAGCCAATGACTTTTTCCTATGTAAGCATGCAAGAAAAATGAAACAAAGGGGTAGAACACTAAAACTCCTGTGAATTTCCAAAAGCCAAATTTTACACCCCCTGCAATCGTGCCATTTACTACCAGTTTCTTTCTGATGTAGTCAGATGTAAGAGACCTCCAACTGCATCCAAGCCAGTTAATTACTGGATTCAATTAGATCCTGTACCTAGTCCAGCTTCTGTCACAACTTCCAAACCCAGTTTAGATCAGACGTTTGCTCAAAGAAACTCAGAGAGCTCAAATCACAAATCCGTTGAGGTTCAGAATCCCAGAGACAATTTAACATGATTCCCAGCTGCTCCAGAAGAGCAATGGGCACAAGGGGCTTAGTGAATACCTCACTTGGTTACTCAGTGCTCCTGGGGGTCTTTAGAAGCTCTACTTCAGATCCCACTTTTGATGCCATCCTGACAAAAGAAAAACTTCAGCCAAATTAAACTGAAAGGAGTTTAACTGAGCAATGAATGACTAAAGAATCAGGCAGTCTTCTGAGCCAGAGTAGGTTCAATGACTCCAGCACAGCCACGTGGTAGAAGATTTATGGGCAGAAAAAGGAAAGTGATATACAGAAAATGGAAGTGAGGTACAGAAAGAGCCAGATTGGTTACAGCTCAGCCTTTGCCTTATTTGAACACGGTTCCAACAGTTGGCTACGTTTGATTGGCCAAAACTCAGTGATTGACAAAAGCGTAGGCTACAGTCAGTTTACATCTCCACTTATTATTGTTCATGATATACAGAGAAACCTTTAGGCCGAACTTAAAATATGTAAGGAGGCAGCTTTAGGCTAAACTTGATTTAACAGTACTTACTATTATCAGTGAGTTTTGTACCTTCATATGATAATTTATTGCTCATTAATGTCCTTTTCTCTCTGATTGAAGTACTCTCTTTATCATTTCTTGTAGGTCAGGTCTGGTATTAATGAATTCTCTTAGCATTTGTTTGTCTGGGAAAGTATTTCTCCTTCATGTTTGAAGGATATTTTCACCAGATATACTATTCTAGGGTAAAAATTGTTTTTTTTTGTTTTTTGTTTTTTTTTTTCCTTCAGCACTTTAAGTATGTCATGCTACTCTGTTCTCATCTGTAAGTTTTCCACTGAAAAGTCTGCTGCCAGATGTATTGAAGCTCCATTGTATGTTATTTGTTTGTTTTCTCTTGCTGCTTCTTTTAACCCTTGACCTTTGGGAGTTTTATTATTAAATGCCTTGAATTAGTCTTCTTTGGGTTCAATATGCTTGGTGTTCTACAACCTTCTTGTACTTGGATATTGATATATTTCTCTAGGTTTGGAAAGTTCTCTGTTATCCCTTTGAATAAGATTTCTGTCCCTGTTTCTTTCTCTACCTCCTCTTTAAGGCCAATCATTCTTAGATTTGCCCTTTCGAGGTTATTTTCTACATCTTTTAGGTGTGTTTCATTGTTTTTTATTCTGTTTTTGGTCTCTTCTGACTGTATATTTTCAAGTAGCCTATATTTAAGCTCACTAATTCTTTCTTTTGCTTGATACATATTGCTATTAAAGGACTCTGATGCATTCTTCAGTATACCAATTGCATTTTTCAGCTCCAGAATTTCTGCTTGATTATTTTCAATTAATCCAATCTTTTTGTTAAATTTATGTGATGGAATTTTGAATTCTCTGTGTTATCTTGAATTTCTTTGAGTTTCCTCAATATAGCTATTTTTAATTTTTGATCTGAAAGGTCACATATCTCCATTTCTCCAGGGTTAGTCCTTGGTACCTTATTTAGCTCATTTGGTGAGGTCATGTTTTCCTGCATAGTGGTGATGCTAGTAGATATAAATTGGTTTCTGTGCATTGAAGAGTTAGGTATTTACTGTAGTCTTCACTGTTTGTGCTTACTTGTATCCATCCTTCTTAGGAAGGATTTCCAGATATTTGAAAAGACTTGTTGTGATCTGAGCTTTATCTGCTTTAGCAGGCACCTCGAACTGAGTAATGCTGTGGTTTTTGCACACGGTGGATGTACTGACTTGAAGGTCTTGAACAAGACTAGGTAGAATTCTCTGGATTACCAGGCAGAGACTCTCGTTCTCATCCTTTACTTTTTCCCAAACATACAGAGTCTCTCTCTCTCTCTCTCTCTCTCTCTCTCTCTCTCTCTATCTCTCTCTCTGTGTGTGTGTGTGTGTGTGTGTGTGTGTGTGTGTGTGTGTGTCTGTCTGTCTGTTCTGATCCACCTAAAGCTGGGGGTGGAGTGACAAAAGCACCTTTATGGCCACCACCACTATGACTGTGCTGGGTAAGACTGAAAGCCTGCACAGTGCTGGGTTTCACCCAAGGCCTACTGTAACCACTCCCTTGTTACTGCCTATGTTCAGTCAAGGCTCTGGGGCTCTACAATTGGAAGGTGGCTAGTCAGATAGCCAGGCATGTATTCTTCCCTTCAGGACAACAAGGTCCTGTAGACCAGGTAGGTACAGAGGTGCTCTCAGGGGGTCAGAGACCAGAGCCAAAAATCTTAGAAGTCTACCTGGTGTTCAATTGTATTGTGGCTAAGCTGGCAATGAAATGATAAGAAGCAGTCCTCTTATTTGTCTCTCCCTTTTCCAAAGGTTGAAGAGCCTAACTCGGTATCCCTTGCCACCCCAGGCCACAAGGAGTACCATCAGACTACTGTCAATGTTCTCTTAAGGCCCAAGGTCTCTAAAGACTACTGCCAATTTTCCCTTAAGGCCCAAAGTCTCTTAAGTCAGCTTTTCGTGAATGCTGCCTAGACTGGAATTCATTCGTCAGCACATTAGAACTACTATCAAGAGTGAAAATTGTGCTGGAACAACAGATAGCACTTCTATGACCTCTGCTCACCAAGAATATATTCCAGGTGGCAGGTGGAGGCAAATCTGAGAAACTACTGAAACTGATGGGTATGGTGTTAAAGAACTGTCTCCTCTTCTGGAGTCATATCATCAGCTTCTTGAAGATCATTGAGTAAAAATGGATTGTGATAGTGATTAAGTTAGGAGCAGTCTCCTTGGTTTTGCATGTTGCAGAATGGAGGGGTATGCTTGGGTTGGTGCAGGACTCACGACTTACTATTGAATAGATGGCTGTACATGATCCAAACACGCAAGTGGTTTTTCCTGAAGAGATCCCTAGCCTTGTATACTGAATAAAAGTCACTGTGAAGCTTCTTTAACATGGAAAGAGGAAGGACTTTTTCCCCTCCTTTAAAATATAAGTGAAACTCTTAGATGAAGCAGACTGATGTGCTGCATATGCAAAACATGCTAGATTGGCTTTGCAAAGACCAGGATGTTTATATACTTATTATGCCTCTTACTCAGGTCATGTTAAATTCTGTGACTTAGGGGAACTTGTTGCATGGTCACCCCATGAAATCTTGCCGTTGTAAAATCAAGCAATGATCTGAGAAGCTGTATCAGATTCCTTATCTCAGCTTCCCCCATGGGTCTCTCAGATGCTAAGAAAATTATAATGATCCACAAGACAATGAGGAAAGAAAAGGGAGTGAGTCAAGGGACTCAATCCAGCAAAGCAAACAAATTTTAAATAAGTACTAAGGAATGTGAAGAATAAAGTGGCATTGATAGAGTTGAAAGTAATATCGGGAGGATGTCAGGATACAATGGTTGACAGAATAAAGGTCAACGTTTGGATAAAAATGGAAACGTTTGAAGAGATTCTATGTGAAGTGGTTGTATCTCTTTTTCCTGCATGTATTACTGAGATGGATATTATGTCCACTGGAAAACAATTCCTCTAATAAGCATGGTAAAACAAACGGTATGTAAGTTTATCTGTTAGGTGGTAATAATTGGACATAATAAGTGGGGGCCTACAGAATTTTCTGAGCCCACTCAGGTTGTAAATTTGAAGCAGTATAGAAAACCTGGTGGAGAAAAAAAAAGATTATCACTTTAATTAGTGAATAAAGAGAGGGCCAATGGCCTGGCCACATGGTCAGACAGATGGACAATGGAAAATTGAACTATTAAAGGGCTACTGTAAGAGTCGCAGACCTATGGTAATCACAATGGAAATTTAAGAGGCAGATTAAAGAAGGACAAGTTAATGCCCATTCAAATAATTCCTTTCCCCAATCAGGTGATTGTTATTAGCAAGTGAACATCCTTTTGTGCTTGTTGAGGTGTTGACCTGGTCCATGGAATGAGTGGACATGGAATAGCTGCAGCAAAGCAGAGGTGGGCTTATCATCAGCATATTCTACTTGCACTTTCTGAGGCACCAAATCGCAGCAAGCACTACCTGTGTGCCAGCCAGAAAGAGAAAGATTGCAGGTAATTATCAGGCAGATTCCCTTGAGTGGGGGGCTTAAGGGGGAGGTTCCCACATAGATACCACATTAACTATATCAGACTACTACCAGTGGCCCTGGGGCGGGGGCAGGGTGCTATAAATAGGTCCTGATAGAAAGAGTTACTTACTTTGGACTATGTTTTGTATACTGGACGGTAAATACAAATTCTGAAAATACTGTAAAGTATTGGAACAGAAGATACTGTACCAAGTTAGAACGCCACATTACAATTTTTCAGACCAATGATCATAATTTATAATCCGTAGGGTTCAACAAGAGTCAAAGAGATAATATCAGGTGGCCACATCATATTGCGTATCACCTTTGGAGTCGTGACTTGATAGAGAATTGGAATGACAAAACATTTGTTGAGTAAATTGAGTGGAGATAACGGTATGAAAGGCTAGCTTACACACCATCATGAGTGTGTGCTCACATTCAACATGGGAACGGAGGACAAAGCATACTTCCCACCAGGTAGATTTTTCTGTTTTTCTGGGGGACTGGGGAAGAGTCAGTAAGGGAGAATGCTGGTGTAATTACATAATGTATCCCCACACAAACCCACCTTTTGTGTTCCTAGCTGATTCCGTGGTCCCAGGATTAAGGCTGCAACTCTAGGTGTCAGAGGCACAGATGATCCCTAAAGCAAAACCCTTAACTATACCTTTACACCTTTATGCCAATGATTAGAAGGGCCTGAAAGGATGAATTATGCCTTTATGGCATCTGGCAAAATTAAGGTTGGCGGTGAATGCAGGTGCATTTCCTATATGGTCCAGAAAGCCCACTGGTTGTAACCCCACCCTATTTGAATGAGATTGGACTGAGCTTCTCCTCACATAGCCACTTTTGAAAACTGTTGAGGGTAGGCACTTACCAGGCTGGTACTGGTATCAATGATTTAGACCAAATAAATGGTAAAACCTAACATCCCATTCAAAGACAGAGAAGTTTTGGTAAATCTCAATAACAAATAGAAGGAGCGATAGTAGTTGAGGGTAAAAGAATGAATAAATGATCTATGGAATAAAAAAGTCAATATGACATTGGTGACCTAAAGAGGCTCAGAGTAAGAAAATGTTATTGTGTTTTAGCACTTGTACCTTGATGCTCAAAAGAGTGAAGCCATGTATTTGCCAGTACCACACCTGCTTTTTGAACTGCACAAGGTCAAAGGGAAGCCTGCAAATCTGAGTTGTATTGTTCTGGGAGACATTTTGGTCACATAATATGATGAACTGCTTCTATGACTAATGACTACGTGCAACTGTAGAAATATGCTGTGTATTTTGACTCATTTTTCAGGTTATATCTACTGCAAAGTATATCACTTAGCAAGAATTTTCTAGGAACAACTCCCTATCAGGTCATTTCTCCGTGTAGGGTTACAGCTCTCGGTAGACTAATTACTGTGTAACCATAAACCTTGATGACAAAATCATGAGAAAGGTCCCTGGTTATAATGAATGAAAAAAATAATGATGGCATGTCTGACATGCCATGGTGTGCTGTGCGCAAATATTTATTATTCTTGTTTCAGCGGATGAAAAGCTTTTGAACAAAATAGAAAAAGGAACATGGATTCCTGATGGGAATAAAGCAGTGGCATCACGTGGTAAGTTTGAGTTCTTCTATGTAATGGCTCCAAGGTGACCAACTGTCTTATGTAGGTAAGTGATATGAAAATACTGATACAGATTATCAAAAGTATTGGGAGATCGAGTTGAAGTCTACTTAGTATATAATACTAACATGAAAATGACTAGCCTGAGGAAGAGCTAGATTTAGTTAACCATCAGCTAACTTCTGTGTTAAATAGTACTGCACAGGTTCCTCACAAAGTGCAAATAACATTAGATCGAGGGGAGAAGAAGTCATCAAATTAGGATAAATGTAGAAAAGTATATGTTTTCTTTATAGGATACATTGCTTTCTTCATTAGATATAGCCCTTTCCTATACTGGCTCTTCTCATTGTTAGATATATTCATACTAATGCTATCGCTATATCTATTATATAAATGCTATGCTAAAGGTAGAAGCACAAGAAAATGTGATAATTTTGCTGTAAGATATCCTAGGCCAAAGGCCAGGGGAGCCAACTGGGCAGGAAAGAGTTACGTCCACTTACCTGGTTTCCTCAAACACAAGACATTCCAAAGAAAGTACTGTTTTCAGAACTAGTCCTTAACACACTCCTGGGAGATAACCTCTGTACATTGGAATACTCTCCCTCAAAAAGATTTCGTTTTGTTTAGGTGTTTGTTTAGGTTTTTTTCGGTATTCCTGAAACCTTGGGCCTTGCTGCACCAGTTAGACAAGATACTTTCATCATGCATGGTAAATGCCTGTTTTTTTGGCTCTAAGAGTGGACCGGGGGCTGGGGTCTAAACTGATGAGGTCATACAAGCCTTGCATGTCTATGTGACAGATCACCCCCAAAAACTCTGAATGTCAACTCTCAGAGGAGCTTCCTAAGTTGGTAACACATTACCTGTGTGGCCACACACTGTTGCTTGGTGATTTAAGTGTGTCCTTGGGAAAGTTCACCGGGTGGGGGCCCCTAGAAGCTAGAGCCTGGTTCCTCCTAGACTTCACCTGACTTAACTTTTCCCATTGCATATTCAAGGCTATTTTACCGAAATTTCACTGTAATAAACTGTAACTGTGATCATAAGAGCTTTTTAAGCCCATGAGTCCTTAGAACAAATCGGTGAGCCAAAGAGTGGTCTTAGGGACCCCTGACATACATTGTGCATTTAAACATACACCACGTGTTAGAAGATCAATATATTTGGTTATCTGTGAAAGTGCCAAAACTCTGAGAAGTAAGGGATAATTTACCACACATGGGTGTTGTTCAGTATCCTGTACTAATGGCCAAAGAGAACACTGTTGTGAGAGGGGGAGTGGGAGAAAGAGGGTAGCAGGAAAAGGGAACAGGGTAAAAGGCAGGAAGAAAAGAGAGAAAGAGTGAGATTTCTGTGGGTGCAGAAAATGAAATTTCTGAAAGTTGACATACAACCTGGGAAATCGAGGATATATTGAGAAGGGGCCACTGAATGGTGTCAAAGGACATTTCAACATTTTTATGTAAGGAATTTTTTCTATTACTTGTTTAAGATAAGCATGCATTTTTATTTAAAAAGAACTGAAGTCTGTATTTTTAGGGGATCTAAAATTATATGCCTTCAGCGTGATTTTATGATCTATGAGACATAGAAATACAAACGATAAATTATGTTGAAAACTGGTGTGATTATTTTTTAAATAAAAGCTTTTCTGTTAGTTGTAGAAATAAGGAGAGAAAACCAGAATAAATTCTGGAACTACAGATTCAAACTCTGACAACAAAAATTATTACCCAGTTTTATTTAGTTAGTTTTTAAAACAATTTTAGCAAGTATTGCTAGGCTGATGAATGCAGGGAAGAGACATAGCCTGCTTTGATAGTTGGCAAACTCCAGTGGCGATCTGACTTTTCCACTTCCCCCTTATATTTCCTTGGACACCAGCAAGTTCCCTCCCAGTGATGCTGTCCTCACACACAGGCCAATCCTGTGTTTGCATTCCTTTGTTTTGGCGTTTGGAATACATTAAAATATAGAATGCCTTCCACATTCATTTTCTTTTTTACTGACAAAGGTATCTCTTCAAATCCTCACAGGCCATTCTTTCTTCTTTTGCTTTCTTATTATAGAATTGAGGGTGCAAGATAGATCTCATTTCTCTTCATCATGCAGTGTGTGAAAAAGTGAAGGTAAGTATCTAAACATTTATTTCCTGGGAATTTAAATTCTGAGCATTGGAGGCCAGCATTTCTAGACTGAAATCCAGTGGTCCCATGGACCTTGTGTGGCTCTATATTACCAGAAATTACCTCAGATTACCAGGAATTACCTTTGTTACCCGTATGTACCCTTTGTATTCCAGATGAAACAATGTGCACTTTGGTGTCCTTCTATCAACCCTCTTATTGAAGAGATGTGGATATTTTGTCTATTTCTTCAGAAAGAGAGAGTAGAAAACAGAGCAGCTGAGGACAATTTTAATGTCACACACCACTTTCCGTAAAAGAGCTACACTGAAACCTCATCTACCTTTCTGAATGATGCTCTCATTGGAAAAATAACCCACAAAACGACCGCAATATTTTATAACTGTGCGAAATTACGACAGCCCGAATGTGCGTCAAGATATCTGTCCTGCTTTTCTCCTCACAGAGAAACTGCTGAAAACTATCCCTTACTTAGTATACAGGAATGACTCTTGTCCCAGCCTGACCTTAAGCTTCTGTATATCCCAGGAAGAACAGGGTTGCTTCTCAAATGAGAGTCCACAGGATGAACAACAAATGATTTCTCTCTCTTTGCTTTTGAAATCTGAGAAGAACTGCTTCATAGAGCAGTTGTGCCACTCTAAGCTCAATGCCTATGTGTGACAGAAACTGTGTATATTTCTGTCCACTGATGAACGTGTATGCTCCTGGAAACCCTCATTAAATTTCTTTCTAAGCATCTTAAGATATCACATCTGTAAGAGCCATACGACTGAACATCTTTATTCATTGGCAGTATGTAGATTGCAGCATTGCCTGAGAGAAGCAAATTCCAAAATATCACAGGTCCTTCTTCATTTGTCAGTAACTGCCTAACACGGGGCTCTCTGTGGGAGTTCAATCTCTTGCCAGGACTCTTTCTTCTATTATCTTCATACATAGTTTTACAAATACCGACCAGTGTGTTTTGGCCCAGGTAGTAACTCAATGTGGGGTTTGCCTTCCTCTGTGCATGGAGAGTTTGACATCTCTACTTCCTCCTGTCATGACATTTCACCAAAGGACGCTGAGAGTTTGCGGGCATTTCAGTCACACCAACCAACTTATGACAGCCCTGGGGAGTGTTAAAATAAAAAGGGTATCTGTGATTGCAACTTAGGTATTGTCCAGAGGAAAAAATCTTTTCCCATGTGTTGCCTCGACTGTGTTCTGAATAAGCCATCACAATTTCAGGTTCTAACTTGTTGTCATCCACTTCATTCGTTTGGTTAAAACAATGTGAGTCTCAAGTGAGCCTTCTCAATCCTGTTCGATTCAGATGTTCTGATGATAAATTTAATGTGTCATGGAAAATGTTTATTCATCTTTGACTCAAAAATGCCACGCAGTTTCTCTGTTGACTGGTGCTACAATGACTTATGACTTAAAGTAGGGATGACTAACTAATCAGTTTGGGCAATTGACTGCACCTTCTGTGCATCAGCTATGAGGAACTGTCTTGACACAATGTTAGTAGAATTGGGTATGGGTCATTGCTGGCCAACGGAGGCAAACATCATAGCCTTCTTCACACAGAAAGTGCCCTGAGACACTTAGCGAAGGGCTTCTGACACATATTTCTGATGCCTCCGCCCCATCCTTGAGTTTGGTGATCAGCAGTGGGCACTGAGTATTAGAGGTGGTTTGGTGGGGGGCCTTGTGGAATTTGGCATCCGTTCACGACCAAGCATGCAGTATGTCGGTTCCAAAGAAATCCCCACAGTGATTCTGAGGAAGAATCTGACCCTATTAACAATCCAAAGCTTCCTCCATTATCTATGGCTTGAAAAGCTTGTGCCAGGAAATACCTAGTAGTTAAATGTAGCTAGCATGTTCTTTATGTTGTTTGTTCACCTATTGCTCGGACTGGTATAGTTTTGAATGGCTGGCAGCTCAAATATCAATCCAGCTCTGAGAGTAAATGTATATATTTTACTCCTTACAATACTACTTCTAATGCAGGAAACGTAACATTTTGTTTTTTATGAAAACTGTCTATCTTATTGTGTCCTAAGATGTAGATCAGATATTATTACAAGCAGGAAAGGTTAGGTTCTGAATGAACTGTATTCTTATGCGAAGCCCATCATGACAGTGTTTTTGTGTGCGTCTGTGTTTGGGGGCTGACGTATTTATTGGAGAAAGAGGATGTTTGATCTTTCCTTTTGTGTGGGAGATGCCGGCAGCTCTTGCTGAGTGTAATCTGATGAGGATGAGTCACCAGTCAGTGTTTTTCCTTTTTTGGTTCTGTGAGCTAAGATGATGGGACCCCTGTGTTAGATGGGCTTCATAATGTCTATTTTCATAAAACAGAGGTCTCTGAACTTTTCTACGCAAGCATCCTTGTTTAAGAAAGATTGTTTTCTAGTACTCTAAAGATGTATCATGAATCATTAAATATCTCCATGGAATAATCATCATTGTTTTACTTTAGGCAACACACACACACACACACACACACACACACACACACACACACACGTGAAATTATAAACTAGGAGTTGGCAACTTTTTTCAGTGAAGCAGCAGATATTAGAAATCTTGGACTTTCAGAGCCATACAATGTCCGTTGCTATTACTCAACTCTGCCATTATATCACGAAAGCAGCTCAAATACCAAGATTAAAAAATATATCCAATAAGATATATCTGGGGAAAAAACAAACAAACATGTATCAGGCCAGATGCAGCCCTCAGGCTGTAGTGTGCTGACCCGTGATATAAAAGATTGAATATTTAAATGTGTGGAAAAATCTCATGCTATCTTTCTAGGTCCCAATACATCATCATTTGTTGATGGCTGGTGTAGCTGAGCATTCCTTTGCAAACGGGCTGTGTAAAAGAAAAGTTGTGTGTCTCAATGGCTTTTCTGTACTTGTGACAGAAAGCACAGGCTGCTTAGTAAAGCCTGTTTTATGTCTTTTCAGGTGCCTGCTAGTAGATATTGTTGATGATGGGGCTGGTAACTCATTCTATCTATCAATAATGGTTTGAAAGAGATGCACAGTCTCTTGGGAACTTATTGTTGACTTCTTGTATGAAATATGCCTTAAGAAGCAGCAAATGGTAGGTCAGGGATGTCTGAATCTCTCAGTTCCACATTTCTTAGGGTGTGCCTCGATGCCATTTGCCCCATCTCTGGCAATACCCTTTGTCCTTGACCACCCAGCTCCCTACTAGGTCTGGTCCGTTGGACTTGTGGGCATTACCGGCTTTGATAAGGCCACTTGGAAACAGGAGGCCTAGGAGAGAAGGAAGCATATTGTAACTCCCTTTCTGCCTCCTCTTTCTAGCATTGCTACCCCAACAAATGCTCTTCACCCAGCAGTGCCATGCAGTTTCCTTTCAGGGTATGAAGGAACAGCTGGCATTTTCTTCTAATTTTAGGGATATTATGCATCGAACCCACTCAGGTCATTCAACAGAGTAGCCTGCTGGTGACTTCTCTCTGCTCAAAGTCTGAGTCCCAGCCCTGAGGAAGCCTCCCCTAAGGTTCTAATGCTCAGCACTTATCGGGCAGCTACCCTTGCTCAGATGTAAGTACCCAGGTTCCTGGGGTCATTCCTCTTTGCCCCTTTAAAATGCACTGTTATCTGGGCCACCCTCTGTGCTCAGCATCTGGTTCCCAGCAATTTGGTTCTGTCCTACCTCATTATGAGTTCTCACAACCCTCAGATCTTCCTTTCTTTTGCCCTACTCTGGGTATGGGAATTCCTTCCAGCACTCCCAATTTTTGTGCCATGACTTTTCTCCTTAGGCCTATGTATATATGCCAAGCCTATGTTGCTAATTTCCTCCATGCAATCCATAGTCTGGAAAACCTGGTGTTTTCTCTAGACTGAATCCTGCCTTTGGCCTTCCTGGTATACATGGTTTCTTATTGGATCCTGTCTTTGCTTTTTGCGACTACTTCTTTTATCTGTTGTAGGTATCTCCCACATTTTCTTTTCCAATGTAACTCCTTCTCCAATCTGTCTCCTTAGTCTCCTAGAAATCTAACAGTTACAGATCTCTTTGAAATTCCATTGTGTCCTGTAAGTCTTTTCTGCATTTCTATATTATTTCACCTATACAGGCATTTTATTATTTCTTCTTTCACTGTGTCTAATGTGAATAGATTCTTGATTTCAGCAATTGGTATGGAGTTTCTAGATTAACCCCTTTGATGTGGTAAAATTTATTTACTCTTCTTTCAGAAGAGTTTTCTCAGTGAATACAAATTTGGATCCATATGAAATATCTCTGCAAGATTTTTCCAAGGCTTCCCCCTGAATTTTAATTTGTGTACTACTGTTATAGCTCCATTTGTATTTTTTGTCTTCATTTAGGCCCAATATATCTTTTTATGTCTCCTTGAGTTTTTAGGATACTTTGTTTAGGTGCATTTGCAAAATCACTGCCCACACATCTTTTGAAACATTACAGTGTATTTTAATAGTAAAGCTGAAAGTCCTCACTCATAACTGGCTCTGATCCTGTTGTAGTGGTGTTTTTTGTTTTTTTTTGTTGTTGTTCATTTTCTGTTTCCACATGAATTCCACTTCATTGGCTTTGGAAATGGCACTTACAACAGTTTTTTCCCCCCTAAGCATTCATACATATCTTTCTGTTCCAAGTAAAAATGACATAAAATGGTGTTCTAAATTGATCGGGGTTTCACATAAGTTAGGCAGTACTGTATTGAGTATATTGGTCTGAAACCTGATATTGTTCCCCAATATTTTCTTTCTATGTTAAAATTTTTCAGTCTATCTTGTTATTTCGTAATAACACCCAACTAAACTAGAAATAATACACAATTTTTCTTAACCTGACAAGCAGCATCTAAGGAAAACCAGCAGTTAGCATTAGACTTAGTGAGGACAGACTGAAACCTTTTTTTCTAACGTTAAGAACAAGACAAGGGTGTGGACTCAACACTTTAAAGTCAGTAATTGATAATAGAAAAACTATTTTAACCATTTCAAATAATAATTTGAATTACTGATGTTAGTCTCTATAGGACAAAATATGTGTGCATCGCATAGAATAAAGATGGTTTAGGTTGGAATGGACAGGAAACTCCGGTGGTGGTGTCAGTTTTCTTCAACTGAACTTCTCTATCCCTATCGACGGGTAAAGTAGACTAATCAATCAAAAACAATGAAAGAGGTTTACCTGTATAGCTAAAGATCATCTCCAGAGGTCCCAGTAGCCAATGATCAGTATTCCACTGAAAGCACCCCAGCTTATTTCTTGTTCCCATTGCCGAGTCTTTGACATGTTTTGTAGACATGCTCATTTTAACACTTGCCATTATCTAAGGAAACTCCTGACCTAGAGGTTTTTTTTTTCTCCCTGTAGAATTGTTCAAAGCCACTACTTAGGGAAGGGGTTATTCATGTCTAACTTCCAAATTAATTATTGATAAAACATGGAATTCACATGACTGTAAGCCTAATTTATTTTATAGGCATTTCATTTTTCATCCAAAGAACAATGTGGCACAATTCAATGTCATAAAGATATCTTAGAAAATATAAAGTATTTATTTGGGAAGATCATTGCTTGATCATCCTCAATAGACTGTGAATTTAGAATATGAATAATTCCCAGTAGTAATAGTTACCCTTTGTTAACTGGATTGTGATTTTTAAACTTGCAGGCTTAGAATTATTTTTCAAGGATAAATTGAAGTATTGGACACTTGTGTAAACCAAAGTTTCTCTGAGAAATCAGTATTGATCAAAACTAGTTGGGTAATGTCCAGTATCCAAAAATCATCTGATTGTTCTAAAAGTAAATATGAATCTAGCAATAGAGGACATATTGGGAAGGAGCCAAGGAATGAAGTGACAGGGCAGCTTGATGTTTTTTGTTGAAGGTATTTTCTTATTATTTACCTTAAGAATATATTCCTTTCTTGAGAACAACAACTCAAATTATTTTTGGGGGGTTGTTGGGGCATGCCCTATCAATGTGATTCACACTCAGATGTAGACAGTGAGAATTCTGAAGGCTGGGACAACTGTGCTATGCACTTGTTTTAAAAGGTTATTCATATGATTCATAAAGTATATGTATGGGCAGAATAAAAAACTAAAAAAACTAGATGCACATATTCACACTGAACCTTTAAACCAATTTTTAGAATTTTCAAGGAGGATTCTTATGATATGGAGAAAAGAAGAGATGAAAACAGTACTGCCCTTGTGTAACACAGCACACTCTTTTGAGGTGAACACATGCAGACATATAGACTAGCCTTGTCATTAGGTGATGATAGACTCTCCATGGGTTGGAGATTCTTGCATGTGAACTTTGTCCCTGGTGGCCTAAGTGTCCTTGGTGTGCTTTCCTTTCACTGTCATTGTGCAGAACACAAGCTCTGCTCAGCAGGTGGCACTTTTCTATACTTCTGTGATTCCTCAGAAGGAATGTTTTGAAAAAGATATTTGTGATACAGCACAGACACAATACAGACATACATAGATCCATCTATGCAATGGGAAGATAATGAGATAGAATGCTATGTAATGGTATGGAATGACATTAAGTTGCATGAGAAAAGTACATTCAAGGACGGTATACATTGAAGGATACGATGTCTAGGAAATGTGAGGGATACAGTGAGGTCCCTGTATCAGATGTGAGGTCCACCATCTGATTTTTTGTCAACCGAAAATGCAGACTGAACTTCTCATTGTGACTCATTACTGGATTATGCTTTTTGGACAGAAATGGTGCAGGAGAGAGTTGAAGATTTGAAAGTCAGCTCATGAGACTGTATGAAGCTGACTTAAGGCCACCTTCCTGAATTCTATGAGAAGAGTTGTTCGGAAACATTTTGTTGAGAAGACCGTCTAAAACTTTTGTTTATGTGGCTATTTCTGCTGATATTTGAAAATTAGAAAATAATGCTATGGCACTTTAAATATATTTATTCATTAAAATAACAATGTTAAACCTATTTCATATTTAAATTTAAAAATACTTGCTTTGTGAAAAATAACTATATTTTCCAAAACAAAATATTCAATTTTCTGCCACCTAAATGCAGACTATAGGACAGGGAGGTTTCGCAGCATGTTGAAAGTTGCACAGCTGGTGAGTGGCACAACTCAAACTCAAACCCCCATCTGTCTTCCTGAAAGTGTCTTTGAATTAAAAGGATTGACCATAAAAACACCCCACTATTTGCTTTTCCTGAGAAATTAGATAAGTTAGATTGTGGGTGCTGATATCTACCTCCATTTCCTCTACCCTAAGAACCTGTGGAATCATTCCTTTCATGTAGTTTGCACACAGGTATATATCTAATCCAACATGGCCTTTTTTTTTTGCAGCGTCCATATAGAGTGGGATGACTTTGTTTTGCTCTAGTTCACAGGTCCAGTGGTGTTCTGGAGCTGGCTCAGAGCAGTGCATGAGAACTGATTCTCTGCATCACTTGTCAACTTTGTGTTCAGTCAGTGACGTCATCTTGGTGGCTAAAAATAATAGGCCACAGTGGGAGTTCTTAAACCAGAGAAACCAAAAAACAGTGGAAGTCAGAACTGCATGCCTCCCCACCTGAGGACCTGTTATCTGCATGTTACTGGCCAGGACTGGGCACACAGTCATGGCCTCTAAGCTAATTATAGGAGAAAGTGACACATCATAGGGCAGCTGTCTCCTCAATGTGAATGGCTGTGCATGACAGAACCTGTGTGTACTTGTATGTCCTGATGATGGCTTTGTGTGGTCCTCACCAACCTGACTGAATTTTTAAAAATCTTAACATATTTGTAATGGAACTCCCTCAAAGCGTATTATCCACTGGCAGTGTGGTTTCAACATTACTTGGGCAGAACAGATTTTCAAATATGGGATACTCAGCTTTAGCTCCCTGTTGCCCTAGGGCACGGGATACTTTGTGGAAGTTGTTCCTTCTCAGGAACCATTTTGTCCCTGCAACACTTCAAACACACATTTGTCCAAATATAGGCCCAACTTCCTTTGGCCCTGGCAAAACCTGAGTTTCTGGTTTGTCTTCCATTGACATCCAGGTGTTTTGTCTTCATATATTTTCTCCTTCATAGGTTATTTTAGAGACCAACAATCCACAAGCTCCCTCCTGCACTGAGGTACCTGGCCCACACACATGTACCCAGCCTTTTGTGTTCTGGAAGGCTGAAAGATGATGTGTAACAGGAATTGGAACTTCAGTCTGTCTCTAACAGGAGAACCAAGCTTCTTAACACTGTTTTACTTCTTCCCTAATCCCTTGTGTAAAAAGCTCCCTTTCCCCAAATGCCTATTTCATTAAGAATTTTGGGTATTATTGCTAATGTTTCATTCATTCATCTATTCATTGGATTGGCCATGGGGAAATAACTGAGGTCAACATCAGTGCTCTACTTCTGATGATGTAGGTGTATTTTCTGGTTTCCTGAGAAAGCTAACATTAAGGAAAATGCTTTGCTGACATTCTGGTTTCTATGACAACTGGGATATGCCATTTTATCCTGGAGGCAGAAACACTTAACAAGGATATTTATATGCTGGAAGGATGGACTACCAGCAAAAATACATGGCCTAGTAGGTGTCCCTTATCACTGCGAGATTGTGTGTGTGTGTGTGTGTGTGTGTGTGTGTGTGTGTGTATTTTGGGAGAGTGAAGTTTTCCGTTAGATATTAGGGGCTATAAGCCCTCTTGTTCTATTGAAGAGTCTCGAAGTTTCTCCTGAACGGAGTCTGAGGCTATGAGTCACCTCTCATCCCTTCTGTGTTTCTGTGTTCTAAGATGACAGCTAGTGTGTGAGAGCATCATCATCTGAGTTCTTTAAAGCAGAAGTCTTCCAAGTATTTCTGATCTGACACCTCAGCTTAACAAAGGTTTTAGCTTGTAACAGTTAAGATGTTCTTTATTTATATCTACTTACAGCAAAAGGATTTATGTGTACATTATGGGAGAGAAAATTTGATGTCAGCATATCATGAGACAAAATGAGTAGGATTGGGCACTTGAATGTGAATTTGTGGAACTTTAGGGTTGATATTGTGCTCATCTTGAGTAACTGACACACGAATTAAGAAAAGTTTTCTCTTTAAAAGACAAATTTCTGTCATCCTGTGACTAATTAAAATATGTAAATGGCTCCCCTTTATCATATAAATACAAGGTACAAGCTCATTACAAACATCAGGTTCTGATTTTTTTTTCACATTTTAGGAAGTAGATGTTGCTAATGTTATACTTATTTCTGTATTTATTATGTTTCCAGAGAAATGTACTGCATCTAAAATACTTACTGTTGCATTCTTTGTTGGGATATGTGCTTTCAAAAGAAGCAGGTTCTAGTTAAAGGATATATAAGTCTCTAGGCTTCAAATCCTATGCTCTATGATGTTGGCATGCTGCGATCCCCATTTTGCTTTTACCAACCTGCTCCCTGTTGGGCTCTACAATTTGGGCTCATCAGAGGGAGACAGAAAGTGTGCAGGAAGAAGAAGCAGGATGTACATTCATCTCTGTTCTTGTTTCTCTCAGTGTCATCCCAGTGAAAGCTCTAGACAAAAACAAGGCCATGTGATCTCAGTGGTGGTAGATCATTCATAAAATAGGTTTTGTCCAAACTCCAAGGACTGTCCATGTCTGGCCCTGTCAGCGAGACCAGCACTAGCACACTAGTGAACTCTTTCTCTCCTCTGAGCTCTGTGTCTCAGCCTTGAGGGTGGCCTCATTCAAGATCTTGATGTTCTGGCATGAGCAGAGATCAAGTCACTATCATCATGGGTAAGTGTCCCATGTTTTAGGGGTATATTCTATGACCTTTAGAAACCACTTCTAACCAGGCAGCCTCCATTCCTCAGAAGCATGTGTCCCAGCTCTGATAATCTTCTCATCCAAGCTTATTGGTTTTAAGAACTAGCATATCTTCCCTAAGTTTCATCCAGACCTAGAAGTGCTTGCTCCTTTCTACCATTGTTCTCTTTTTGTTACCTCATTGCACCCTATTTGCCTCTTTCAGCCTCCAAATAATACCATAAAGTTCTTTCTGATTTAAAAAAGGAGGACCCTGCCTGGTAAACATGTTTGTTTTTCTCTCTTCTCTTTTAGAGTTTCCTTTTTTACTTTAGTTTCTAGGAGTTTTACATAGTGAGTGTAGGTGTGTGTATGTGTTGGAGTGTGTGTTTTGTGAATACAAAGAAAGCAACTATAGCAAAATGGTACCATAAGGAAGAGCATGTAAAGAAATATCTTTGAAAAGATATTAGACTGATATTTTATATTGATTGAAGGAAATATTCATTATAACATTGTCTCTGCATGTGTGAATGTTATACTTGGGGGAATTTTTAGAACGCCTTGAATATTTCACTTGATATTTTTCATTATTGTGTTCCTTTCATTATGCTACTCTTTAGGCTGTCTCCTGGGACTACAATTGTATATCTCTTATGTGGTTAGGTATATAAGTTTTAATAATGAAGATTTTCTTTGATCAATATAAAATATCAGCCTAAGGACTTTCAAAAATATTTTCCTCTTTATGGTCCCATTTTGCTATGGTTGCTTTGTTTTTGTTCACTTATATCCCACATTTCATGTCATATCTCCTTAGAGTCTCTATAAAAGAATACTTAGGTGTACATGTATGTGTAAATGCAGCCTTTGTGTAATCTTTTACAATATGATGGGGAAAGTCAAGCCCAAGTCCACATCCACTTCCATCCTCGTTCCACTCTTGTTTCATGTGTATTCATGCCATCAGATTTCTGTTTACTGTTCAAGGTATTGTCTCATTTTCATCTTAAGTTAAGCATCAGAGCATTGTGCTCCGTGTGTGTATGCTTTACATAACCTGCATCATTTTTACTGCATTGGTCTCTAATCTGATTATTTTAACCTAAATTTTTTTCTGTGTCAGCGCATTTAGATCTGTATCACCCTTTGTAATAAAGAATACATAATTGTTGGCTTAGACAAGAGATTTTCAGTCTGTCTCATGGATAGCACCTTGGTTTCATACAATTTAATTGTTGTCTATTATGAACTACCATGCTATGACTTATTTTGTGAACACAGACAACTCCTTATTTTTGTGTAAAACTCAGGGAAATCAATAGGTCCTGAAAGACACACATTGTTTGCTCACCTGGATGTTAGTAATTGTGGAGGTCTCACCTTCAGAAAAAGAAGTTACCCTAACCTTTTAACCCAAAACACTGTGTGTGATATTATTATAGTTACAAGGGGATATTGAACACCTCTTCTGTGGTAGGGTAATGGAGACTGAAGGGTTAAAAGAGCACCTTTGAAAGAAAGCTTCCTGGAATGGAGAAACAATCTTAGTTTGCAGAGGAATGGGCTTTAAAAGGGAAAATATTCACTTTCATCTTAAAATTTTGCCCTAAAGATAAACCATGAATGTTGTACAGTTCTTTTCTGAAGTACTCATGTTTTCCCTTTACTTAGTAGGAGCTTGTTCTCAAAGATGTACCTGAAGAATAGGCTCTGTGACTGAATGTTTAGAGAAATATTGGGACTCAGAGCTTCAATACTGAAAATCTGGTAATTTGAATGTGTGTATGTATATTACGGTCCTATGATATAATTTGGAAAGTGAGAAGCAATTCTAATTTTGTTATTGCTAAGTAAAAAACTGAGGACAACTTCATGAGTTATCAGTTTGTAATAGTTGCCATTTAAATATTATTTACAAAAGCAATATTCCTCCAATTAGGTGTGACTCCTCTGAAGAAATATATGAAGCCAGAGAACAATATAAGAGAAAAAATTTAAGAGATATAAGTTCTTACCCATGTTTAAAAAACTCACCATTAACCCAATGAAATCCTTAAAGCCTCTTTAAAAGGATGTGTGAAAACGTATGCTAAAATTAATCTGGACATGAAAAAGTGCAATAATAGATGAGAATGTATTTTCTTTATAAAAACAATTTTATAGTTGTGCTTTTATTATGATAAAGGGAAATTCCAACACATATTTTATGAAAATACTTTCTTGGAGGCTTTAAAATCAAAAGCCTGGAGCTTACAAGAAGCTCTAGTAAATGTCTGGTGGTTATAGGGAATGAGCATTGGGATAAAAATGAGAGAAAATGGAGAAAATGAATTGCTGTCTGTGGGTAATGGTGTGGTGGGGTTTATATCAAGAAAAATACCCTCATTTTGGAAGGATTTCTTGCCTAGAATTATGTTCTTTTTCCACCAGAAGTGATTTAAACCCTCACTTGGGAAAGGGGTTAACAAAATAGAGCTTCCAAAATATTTCCTACAAAATTCAGTGCTCTTTACTAAGCAAACAAAATTTATTTCCAACTAATTATTTTGCTCTTCAACTAAAGAGTAAATGTCATAGAACATAAGTTAATGGCGAATTCAAAAATTAAACTACTCAATTTGAAACATTTATTTCTTGATGATCTAAAATTGACTATGATGTTATGAATTTCAGAGTTGCCAATTATGATATGTCCTTTTTATTTTAATATTATCGCTTTGACACTTTTCAGACAGTGTGCTGTTGAATTCTAAACTGAGATATTGGATACACTTTTATACCAAGGGTCTTCTGAAAAATTGAACTTATTTTAAAAGTTAGTGTGGTGTTGTTCAATGTTCTATTAGTATGGTATTGATTTGCAAAAGAGGATGAATATTTTATTTTATATCTTTATTTTTCACTCGATCTGTGTGTCCATATCTGTATATCTGTCTCCCTAGAGGAAGAGAGAGGAATTCCTCCTAGTACAAAATATAAAAAGAAAAATATCTGCAAGATTATATATAAGAGACAAAAGCACATAGAGAAGGAACAGCTTAACATACTTCCCTTCTGTTTCTTTCACATATACATTAGTTTTGTAATCAGAAAAAAACCTTAATTGACATTTTGGTTACATATTGAAAGTACTCTGATAAAGGATTTCACACATAAAAAGATGCAAGCAAATGTGAATATCAATAAATACAAAAATACAATTTAAAATACCTTTTGGATATTTCGTATAACATATGTAGAGCTAAACAAAAATTTTGGGGTATGTGAACTCATATCTTTATAATACATATTCCTGGGTGATTGGTATACTTGTGCTTAATATATTTCTTTGGTTTGAGTTTTAAACATTTCACATTTCCAAGAGGTTTCAGGTAATAAGTAAATAGTGAAGCTGAACATAATGTTAATACTGGAAACAGAACCATTTACAGAAATGTGTACAGGCAGTGATCATGGAATATATGCATCAATATCAGGACTCTTGTGGAATGCAGTATGTGTGTTTATGTTGGGTTGTTGGGGGTCATATTTGTTTGGGGGATGATCAATCTGGTTTTGCATGAAAGGCTTACAAGTCAGGCTGAGAGGAGACTGAAGTGACTGAGTCACAGGTTATTTACATTTTTATTTTGTTCTCAGATGGCATCTGTAGCTTAATAACTGACTTGTCTCTGAATTCTCCAAAGTATAGGCATCCAAACCTGTATGATTATGAGCTTCTGTTCAAGAAAAAGGAATGCACGCATTATTACCAACATATGTATGTGTAAATGTCATTACATATTGCTTATTAGATATATAAGCATGTGTAAATAAACATGTACATATACACATTTACGACGAAAATTATTGTTGAACTATGAGACATATAATTTGAAGTCAATAATAGTTTTTCTGTTATCAACAACTGACTTTAAAGTGGCAAGAATCCACACTCTTGTCTTGTTCTTGATGTTAAGAAAAAAGGTTTCAGTATGTCTCCACTAAGTCTAATGTTAACTGCTGGTTTTCCTAGGATGCCCCTTATCATGTTAAGGAAAATTGCCTCTTAGACCTAGTTTAGTTGAGTGTTATTATTAAATAATAAGGTAGACTGAAAGGTATTAATACAGAAAGAAAATATTAGGGGAGAATATCAGGTTTTAGATGAATATACTCAATACAGTCTTGCCCAACTTACATGAAACTCCCATCAACTTGGAACACCATTTTATGCAGTTTTCACTTCAAACAGGAAAACACGTGAACCCTTACGGGAAAAATAAAATCTGTTCTAAGTGCCATTTCTAAGTTGATGAAATGGAATTCATATGAAAACAGAAAAACAAAACAAAACAAAACAAAGCAGGATCATAGCCAGTAATGAGTGATGACTTTCAGCTTTACTATTCCAATGCACTGTAATGTTTCAAAAGATGTGTGGGCAGTTATTTTACAAATGTGCCTAAACAAAGTATCCTGAAAACACAAGGAGACATAAAAAGATATATTGGTCCTAAATGAAGGCAAAAAATACAAGTGGAGCTACAATAACAGTAGACAAATTAAAATTTGAGGGTAAGCTTTGGAAACAACTTGCAGAGATATTTCATATGGATCCAAATTTGTATTCACTGAGAAAACTTTTCTGAAAGAACAGCAAAGAAATTGTATCATATCAAAGGGGTAACTCCCACCCCAATTGCTAAAATCAAGAATCTATTGAGATTAGACACAGTGAAAGAAGAAATAATAAAATGTCTGTGTCGATGAAATAATAGAGAAAACGCAGAAAAGACAGGATACAATGTAATTTCAAAGAGATCTGTAACTGTTAGATTTCTAGAAGGCTAAGGAGACAAACTGGGGAAGAAGTAACATTGGAAGAGAAAATGTGGGAGATATCAACAGCAGATACAAGTAGTCGCTAAAAGCAAAGGCAGGAATGATATGGTTTGGCTCTGTGTCTCCACCCAAAGCTAATCTTGTAGCTCCCATAATTCCCACAAGTTTTGGGAGGGGCCCGGTGGGAAATGACTGATTCATGGGGATAGGCCTTTCCCATGCTGTTCTGATAGTGAATGGGTCTCACAAGAACTGATGGCTTTAAAAACGGGAGTTTCGGACGGGCGCAGTGGCTCACGCGTGTAATCCCAGCACTTTGGGAGGCCAAGGCGGGCGGATTACGAGGTCAGGCTATCAAGACCATACTGGCTAACACGGTGAAACCCCGTCTTTACTAAAAATTCAGAAAATTAGACGGGCATGATGGCGGGCGCCTGTAATCCCAGCTACTCGGGAGGCTGAGGCAGGAGATTGGCATGAACTGGGGGGAGGCGGAGCTTGCAGTGAGCCCACACTGCGCCACTGCACTCCACCCTCGGTGACAGAGCGAGACTCTGTCCCAAAAACAAACAAGCAAAAACACAGGAGTTTCTCTGCACAAGCTCTACCTTTGCCTGCTGCCATCCACATAAGATATGACTTGCTCCTCATTGCCTTCTACCAGGATTGTGAGGCTTCCCTAGCCATGTGGAACTATTAAGTCCAATAAAAATCTTTCTTTTGTAAATTATCCAATGTCAGGTATGTCTTTATCAGCAGCTTGAAAACGGACTAATACACGGATCCAGCCAGAAACACATGGACAGCAGGCAGGTTGAAGCATGGTGTCTGTCTAGAAAAAAAACCCAGATATTCAAGACTGTGGATTGCATAGAGGGAATTGGTTACATAGGCCTGGGATATGTACATACAAGCAGGTTGAAGCATGGTTTCTGTCCAGAAAAAAAAAAAAAAAAAAAAAAACCAGATATTCAAGACTGTGGATTGCATAGAGGGAATTGGTTACATAGGCTTGGGATATGTACATAGGCCTAAGGAGAAAAGTCATGGCACAAAAATTGGGAGTGCTGGAAGGAATTCCCATACCCAGAGTAGGGCAAAAGAAAGGAAGATCTGAGGGTTGTGAGAACTCATAATGAGGTAGGACAGAACCAAATTGCTGGGAACCAGATGCTGAGCACAGAGGGTGGCCCAGATAACAGTGCATTTTAAAGGGGCAAAGAGGAATGACCCCAGGAACCTGGGTACTTACATCTGAGCAAGGGTAGCTGCCCGATAAGTGCTGAGCATTAGAACCTTAGGGGAGGCTTCCTCAGGGCTGGGACTCAGACTTTGAGCAGAGAGAAGTCACCAGCAGGCTACTCTGTTGAATGACCTGAGTGGGTTCGATGCATAATATCCCTAAAATTAGAAGAAAATGCCAGCTGTTCCTTCATACCCTGAAAGGAAACTGCATGGCACTGCTGGGTGAAGAGCATTTGTTGGGGTAGCAATGCTAGAAAGAGGAGGCAGAAAGGGAGTTACAATATGCTTCCTTCTCTCCTAGGCCTCCTGTTTCCAAGTGGCCTTATCAAAGCCGGTAATGCCCACAAGTCCAACGGACCAGACCTAGTAGGGAGCTGGGTGGTCAAGGACAAAGGGTATTGCCAGAGATGGGGCAAATGGCATCGAGGCACACCCTAAGAAATGTGGAACTGAGAGATTCAGACATCCCTGACCTACCATTTGCTGCTTCTTAAGGCATATTTCATACAAGAAGTCAACAATAAGTTCCCAAGAGACTGTGCATCTCTTTCAAACCATTATTGATAGATAGAATGAGTTACCAGCCCCATCATCAACAATATCTACTAGCAGGCACCTGAAAAGACATAAAACAGGCTTTACTAAGCAGCCTGTGCTTTCTGTCACAAGTACAGAAAAGCCATTGAGACACACAACTTTTCTTTTACACAGCCCGTTTGCAAAGGAATGCTCAGCTACACCAGCCATCAACAAATGATGATGTATTGGGACCTAGAAAGATAGCATGAGATTTTTCCACACATTTAAATATTCAATCTTTTATATCACGGGTCAGCACACTACAGCCTGAGGGCTGCATCTGGCCTGATACATGTTTGTTTGTTTTTTCCCCAGATATATCTTATTGGATATATTTTTTAATCTTGGTATTTGAGCTGCTTTCGTGATATAATGGCAGAGTTGAGTAATAGCAACGGACATTGTATGGCTCTGAAAGTCCAAGATTTCTAATATCTGCTGCTTCACTGAAAAAAGTTGCCAACTCCTAGTTTATAATTTCACGTGTGTGTGTGTGTGTGTGTGTGTGTGTGTGTGTGTGTGTGTTGCCTAAAGTAAAACAATGATGATTATTCCATGGAGATATTTAATGATTCATGATACATCTTTAGAGTACTAGAAAACAATCTTTCTTAAACAAGGATGCTTGCGTAGAAAAGTTCAGAGACCTCTGTTTTATGAAAATAGACATTATGAAGCCCATCTAACACAGGGGTCCCATCATCTTAGCTCACAGAACCAAAAAAGGAAAAACACTGACTGGTGACTCATCCTCATCAGATTACACTCAGCAAGAGCTGCCGGCATCTCCCACACAAAAGGAAAGATCAAACATCCTCTTTCTCCAATAAATACGTCAGCCCCCAAACACAGACGCACACAAAAACACTGTCATGATGGGCTTCGCATAAGAATACAGTTCATTCAGAACCTAACCTTTCCTGCTTGTAATAATATCTGATCTACATCTTAGGACACAATAAGATAGACAGTTTTCATAAAAAACAAAATGTTACGTTTCCTGCATTAGAAGTAGTATTGTAAGGAGTAAAATATATACATTTACTCTCAGAGCTGGATTGATATTTGAGCTGCCAGCCATTCAAAACTATACCAGTCCGAGCAATAGGTGAACAAACAACATAAAGAACATGCTAGCTACATTTAACTACTAGGTATTTCCTGGCACAAGCTTTTCAAGCCATAGATAATGGAGGAAGCTTTGGATTGTTAATAGGGTCAGATTCTTCCTCAGAATCACTGTGGGGATTTCTTTGGAACCGACATACTGCATGCTTGGTCGTGAACGGATGCCAAATTCCACAAGGCCCCCCACCAAACCACCTCTAATACTCAGTGCCCACTGCTGATCACCAAACTCAAGGATGGGGCGGAGGCATCAGAAATATGTGTCAGAAGCCCTTCGCTAAGTGTCTCAGGGCACTTTCTGTGTGAAGAAGGCTATGATGTTTGCCTCCGTTGGCCAGCAATGACCCATACCCAATTCTACTAACATTGTGTCAAGACAGTTCCTCATAGCTGATGCACAGAAGGTGCAGTCAATTGCCCAAACTGATTAGTTAGTCATCCCTACTTTAAGTCATAAGTCATTGTAGCACCAGTCAACAGAGAAACTGCGTGGCATTTTTGAGTCAAAGATGAATAAACATTTTCCATGACACATTAAATTTATCATCAGAACATCTGAATCGAACAGGATTGAGAAGGCTCACTTGAGACTCACATTGTTTTAACCAAACGAATGAAGTGGATGACAACAAGTTAGAACCTGAAATTGTGATGGCTTATTCAGAACACAGTCGAGGCAACACATGGGAAAAGATTTTTTCCTCTGGACAATACCTAAGTTGCAATCACAGATACCCTTTTTATTTTAACACTCCCCAGGGCTGTCATAAGTTGGTTGGTGTGACTGAAATGCCCGCAAACTCTCAGCGTCCTTTGGTGAAATGTCATGACAGGAGGAAGTAGAGATGTCAAACTCTCCATGCACAGAGGAAGGCAAACCCCACATTGAGTTACTACCTGGGCCAAAACACACTGGTCGGTATTTGTAAAACTATGTATGAAGATAATAGAAGAAAGAGTCCTGGCAAGAGATTGAACTCCCACAGAAAGCCCCGTGTTAGGCAGTCACTGACAAATGAAGAAGGACCTGTGATATTTTGGAATTTGCTTCTCTCAGGCAATGCTGCAATCTACATACTGCCAATGAATAAAGATGTTCAGTCGTATGGCTCTTACAGATGTGATATCTTAAGATGCTTAGAAAGAAATTTAATGAGGGTTTCCAGGAGCATACACGTTCATCAGTGGACAGAAATATACACAGTTTCTGTCACACATAGGCATTGAGCTTAGAGTGGCACAACTGCTCTATGAAGCAGTTCTTCTCAGATTTCAAAAGCAAAGAGAGAGAAATCATTTGTTGTTCATCCTGTGGACTCTCATTTGAGAAGCAACCCTGTTCTTCCTGGGATATACAGAAGCTTAAGGTCAGGCTGGGACAAGAGTCATTCCTGTATACTAAGTAAGGGATAGTTTTCAGCAGTTTCTCTGTGAGGAGAAAAGCAGGACAGATATCTTGACGCACATTCGGGCTGTCGTAATTTCGCACAGTTATAAAATATTGCGGTCGTTTTGTGGGTTATTTTTCCAATGAGAGCATCATTCAGAAAGGTAGATGAGGTTTCAGTGTAGCTCTTTTACGGAAAGTGGTGTGTGACATTAAAATTGTCCTCAGCTGCTCTGTTTTCTACTCTCTCTTTCTGAAGAAATAGACAAAATATCCACATCTCTTCAATAAGAGGGTTGATAGAAGGACACCAAAGTGCACATTGTTTCATCTGGAATACAAAGGGTACATACGGGTAACAAAGGTAATTCCTGGTAATCTGAGGTAATTTCTGGTAATATAGAGCCACACAAGGTCCATGGGACCACTGGATTTCAGTCTAGAAATGCTGGCCTCCAATGCTCAGAATTTAAATTCCCAGGAAATAAATGTTTAGATACTTACCTTCACTTTTTCACACACTGCATGATGAAGAGAAATGAGATCTATCTTGCACCCTCAATTCTACAATAAGAAAGCAAAAGAAGAAAGAATGGCCTGTGAGGATTTGAAGAGATACCTTTGTCAGTAATAAAGAAAATGAATGTGGAAGGCATTCTATATTTTAATGTATTCCAAACGCCAAAACAAAGGAATGCAAACACAGGATTGGCCTGTGTGTGAGGACAGCATCACTGGGAGGGAACTTGCTGGTGTCCAAGGAAATATAAGGGGGAAGTGGAAAAGTCAGATCGCCACTGGAGTTTGCCAACTATCAAAGCAGGCTATGTCTCTTCCCTGCATTCATCAGCCTAGCAATACTTGCTAAAATTGTTTTAAAAACTAACTAAATAAAACTGGGTAATAATTTTTGTTGTCAGAGTTTGAATCTGTAGTTCCAGAATTTATTCTGGTTTTCTCTCCTTATTTCTACAACTAACAGAAAAGCTTTTATTTAAAAAATAATCACACCAGTTTTCAACATAATTTATCGTTTGTATTTCTATGTCTCATAGATCATAAAATCACGCTGAAGGCATATAATTTTAGATCCCCTAAAAATACAGACTTCAGTTCTTTTTAAATAAAAATGCATGCTTATCTTAAACAAGTAATAGAAAAAATTCCTTACATAAAAATGTTGAAATGTCCTTTGACACCATTCAGTGGCCCCTTCTCAATATATCCTCGATTTCCCAGGTTGTATGTCAACTTTCAGAAATTTCATTTTCTGCACCCACAGAAATCTCACTCTTTCTCTCTTTTCTTCCTGCCTTTTACCCTGTTCCCTTTTCCTGCTACCCTCTTTCTCCCACTCCCCCTCTCACAACAGTGTTCTCTTTGGCCATTAGTACAGGATACTGAACAACACCCATGTGTGGTAAATTATCCCTTACTTCTCAGAGTTTTGGCACTTTCACAGATAACCAAATATATTGATCTTCTAACACATGGTGTATGTTTAAATGCACAATGTATGTCAGGGGTCCCTAAGACCACTCTTTGGCTCACCGATTTGTTCTAAGGACTCATGGGCTTAAAAAGCTCTTATGATCACAGTTACAGTTTATTACAGTGAAATTTCGGTAAAATAGCCTTGAATATGCAATGGGAAAAGTTAAGTCAGGTGAAGTCTAGGAGGAACCAGGCTCTAGCTTCTAGGGGCCCCCACCCGGTGAACTTTCCCAAGGACACACTTAAATCACCAAGCAACAGTGTGTGGCCACACAGGTAATGTGTTACCAACTTAGGAAGCTCCTCTGAGAGTTGACATTCAGAGTTTTTGGGGGTGATCTGTCACATAGACATGCAAGGCTTGTATGACCTCATCAGTTTAGACCCCAGCCCCCGGTCCACTCTTAGAGCCAAAAAAACAGGCATTTACCATGCATGATGAAAGTATCTTGTCTAACTGGTGCAGCAAGGCCCAAGGTTTCAGGAATACCGAAAAAAACCTAAACAAACACCTAAACAAAACGAAATCTTTTTGAGGGAGAGTATTCCAATGTACAGAGGTTATCTCCCAGGAGTGTGTTAAGGACTAGTTCTGAAAACAGTACTTTCTTTGGAATGTCTTGTGTTTGAGGAAACCAGGTAAGTGGACGTAACTCTTTCCTGCCCAGTTGGCTCCCCTGGCCTTTGGCCTAGGATATCTTACAGCAAAATTATCACATTTTCTTGTGCTTCTACCTTTAGCATAGCATTTATATAATAGATATAGCGATAGCATTAGTATGAATATATCTAACAATGAGAAGAGCCAGTATAGGAAAGGGCTATATCTAATGAAGAAAGCAATGTATCCTATAAAGAAAACATATACTTTTCTACATTTATCCTAATTTGATGACTTCTTCTCCCCTCGATCTAATGTTATTTGCACTTTGTGAGGAACCTGTGCAGTACTATTTAACACAGAAGTTAGCTGATGGTTAACTAAATCTAGCTCTTCCTCAGGCTAGTCATTTTCATGTTAGTATTATATACTAAGTAGACTTCAACTCGATCTCCCAATACTTTTGATAATCTGTATCAGTATTTTCATATCACTTACCTACATAAGACAGTTGGTCACCTTGGAGCCATTACATAGAAGAACTCAAACTTACCACGTGATGCCACTGCTTTATTCCCATCAGGAATCCATGTTCCTTTTTCTATTTTGTTCAAAAGCTTTTCATCCGCTGAAACAAGAATAATAAATATTTGCGCACAGCACACCATGGCATGTCAGACATGCCATCATTATTTTTTTCATTCATTATAACCAGGGACCTTTCTCATGATTTTGTCATCAAGGTTTATGGTTACACAGTAATTAGTCTACCGAGAGCTGTAACCCTACACGGAGAAATGACCTGATAGGGAGTTGTTCCTAGAAAATTCTTGCTAAGTGATATACTTTGCAGTAGATATAACCTGAAAAATGAGTCAAAATACACAGCATATTTCTACAGTTGCACGTAGTCATTAGTCATAGAAGCAGTTCATCATATTATGTGACCAAAATGTCTCCCAGAACAATACAACTCAGATTTGCAGGCTTCCCTTTGACCTTGTGCAGTTCAAAAAGCAGGTGTGGTACTGGCAAATACATGGCTTCACTCTTTTGAGCATCAAGGTACAAGTGCTAAAACACAATAACATTTTCTTACTCTGAGCCTCTTTAGGTCACCAATGTCATATTGACTTTTTTATTCCATAGATCATTTATTCATTCTTTTACCCTCAACTACTATCGCTCCTTCTATTTGTTATTGAGATTTACCAAAACTTCTCTGTCTTTGAATGGGATGTTAGGTTTTACCATTTATTTGGTCTAAATCATTGATACCAGTACCAGCCTGGTAAGTGCCTACCCTCAACAGTTTTCAAAAGTGGCTATGTGAGGAGAAGCTCAGTCCAATCTCATTCAAATAGGGTGGGGTTACAACCAGTGGGCTTTCTGGACCATATAGGAAATGCACCTGCATTCACCGCCAACCTTAATTTTGCCAGATGCCATAAAGGCATAATTCATCCTTTCAGGCCCTTCTAATCATTGGCATAAAGGTGTAAAGGTATAGTTAAGGGTTTTGCTTTAGGGATCATCTGTGCCTCTGACACCTAGAGTTGCAGCCTTAATCCTGGGACCACGGAATCAGCTAGGAACACAAAAGGTGGGTTTGTGTGGGGATACATTATGTAATTACACCAGCATTCTCCCTTACTGACTCTTCCCCAGTCCCCCAGAAAAACAGAAAAATCTACCTGGTGGGAAGTATGCTTTGTCCTCCGTTCCCATGTTGAATGTGAGCACACACTCATGATGGTGTGTAAGCTAGCCTTTCATACCGTTATCTCCACTCAATTTACTCAACAAATGTTTTGTCATTCCAATTCTCTATCAAGTCACGACTCCAAAGGTGATACGCAATATGATGTGGCCACCTGATATTATCTCTTTGACTCTTGTTGAACCCTACGGATTATAAATTATGATCATTGGTCTGAAAAATTGTAATGTGGCGTTCTAACTTGGTACAGTATCTTCTGTTCCAATACTTTACAGTATTTTCAGAATTTGTATTTACCGTCCAGTATACAAAACATAGTCCAAAGTAAGTAACTCTTTCTATCAGGACCTATTTATAGCACCCTGCCCCCGCCCCAGGGCCACTGGTAGTAGTCTGATATAGTTAATGTGGTATCTATGTGGGAACCTCCCCCTTAAGCCCCCCACTCAAGGGAATCTGCCTGATAATTACCTGCAATCTTTCTCTTTCTGGCTGGCACACAGGTAGTGCTTGCTGCGATTTGGTGCCTCAGAAAGTGCAAGTAGAATATGCTGATGATAAGCCCACCTCTGCTTTGCTGCAGCTATTCCATGTCCACTCATTCCATGGACCAGGTCAACACCTCAACAAGCACAAAAGGATGTTCACTTGCTAATAACAATCACCTGATTGGGGAAAGGAATTATTTGAATGGGCATTAACTTGTCCTTCTTTAATCTGCCTCTTAAATTTCCATTGTGATTACCATAGGTCTGCGACTCTTACAGTAGCCCTTTAATAGTTCAATTTTCCATTGTCCATCTGTCTGACCATGTGGCCAGGCCATTGGCCCTCTCTTTATTCACTAATTAAAGTGATAATCTTTTTTTTTCTCCACCAGGTTTTCTATACTGCTTCAAATTTACAACCTGAGTGGGCTCAGAAAATTCTGTAGGCCCCCACTTATTATGTCCAATTATTACCACCTAACAGATAAACTTACATACCGTTTGTTTTACCATGCTTATTAGAGGAATTGTTTTCCAGTGGACATAATATCCATCTCAGTAATACATGCAGGAAAAAGAGATACAACCACTTCACATAGAATCTCTTCAAACGTTTCCATTTTTATCCAAACGTTGACCTTTATTCTGTCAACCATTGTATCCTGACATCCTCCCGATATTACTTTCAACTCTATCAATGCCACTTTATTCTTCACATTCCTTAGTACTTATTTAAAATTTGTTTGCTTTGCTGGATTGAGTCCCTTGACTCACTCCCTTTTCTTTCCTCATTGTCTTGTGGATCATTATAATTTTCTTAGCATCTGAGAGACCCATGGGGGAAGCTGAGATAAGGAATCTGATACAGCTTCTCAGATCATTGCTTGATTTTACAACGGCAAGATTTCATGGGGTGACCATGCAACAAGTTCCCCTAAGTCACAGAATTTAACATGACCTGAGTAAGAGGCATAATAAGTATATAAACATCCTGGTCTTTGCAAAGCCAATCTAGCATGTTTTGCATATGCAGCACATCAGTCTGCTTCATCTAAGAGTTTCACTTATATTTTAAAGGAGGGGAAAAAGTCCTTCCTCTTTCCATGTTAAAGAAGCTTCACAGTGACTTTTATTCAGTATACAAGGCTAGGGATCTCTTCAGGAAAAACCACTTGCGTGTTTGGATCATGTACAGCCATCTATTCAATAGTAAGTCGTGAGTCCTGCACCAACCCAAGCATACCCCTCCATTCTGCAACATGCAAAACCAAGGAGACTGCTCCTAACTTAATCACTATCACAATCCATTTTTACTCAATGATCTTCAAGAAGCTGATGATATGACTCCAGAAGAGGAGACAGTTCTTTAACACCATACCCATCAGTTTCAGTAGTTTCTCAGATTTGCCTCCACCTGCCACCTGGAATATATTCTTGGTGAGCAGAGGTCATAGAAGTGCTATCTGTTGTTCCAGCACAATTTTCATCATTATAGCGGTTCTGAGACTAAGAGTCATATCTCAGGCTAGCTACAATTTGAATTTCATGCAGTGCTAGGATCCACCCCAAAACTCTTCTTCACTTTTATTTTACTTATTACAGATAAAAAAAAGAACTCAGAGGTTGTCTGTTTGGCTTTTTTTTCTCATTGTATTGTATTTTTTTTTTCATGTATCCAGGGAAGCCACCTCCTCAGGATTGTAAATCCCATTGTTATGTAACATTTACCTCTAGTAACTGATCATATAACAGCTGTTTTGTACAATGGGTGACTAAATAGAATCCAGGCATCAAAGGTTTGTCATCCACTACCCCTTCATCCTTCCTCTCTTCAAAGAATCCATTCACCATGTTTTGGTGAGTCAGATTGTTCTAGCAAATCCCACTTCTGAAGCCAACTCTGTTGGGTATCATGACCACCCTCAGGCCCCATGATTCACCAAAAGAACTCAGAAGACTCAGAGAAGCTCTTGTACTCACAGGTATGGCTTATTACAATGAAACGATACAGATTACAGTCAGGAAAGGGAAAAAGGCACATGAGGCAAAGTGAAAGAAAAACTAGGTACAATCTTTTAAGTGTCCCTTCCCAGATAAGTCAGACATGGATACATCTAATTATACCAGAAATGATGTGTGCCAACCATGAAAGATGTATTGAGCCTTGATGTCCAGGCTTTTATTATGAGTCAATCATGTAGGCATGTAGCACTTGCTTGACTGACTACAGCTACGCAGATTCTAGTCCATCCCTCAAAGCAAAAATAGGCATTCACAATAATTCACATTGTTAGGATAAACTTAACTAGTCAAACAGGTAGAGCATGGCCCATGGACTCAGACATGCAAAACCAAACTTATTAGTACGAATATTTCATGGACTCGGAGGTTATCTCTCAGGAGTGTCAGGAAGATAAGGCCTTGTTTGGACTATATATGTTGAGGCCTGCTGAGTTAACCCTTCACTTTTCACAATAATTAACATAAAGAATAAATATTACTCTGGTCAAATCCATGCCCAATAAATTAAAAGTTTCATAAGGTTAATCAAGAAATAAAATGTCCAAATGCAGAGTTTTTAATTTCCATGGTTCTAATAAAAATAATGATTAATTTTATATCATTTCTATTAGGTTAAAAGTAAAATCAGTAGACAAAAAATAGTTTTCAGTTATCCAATAGATAGGCATACCTTATAAAAGTAATAATTTGGAAGTCATATTTTGATAATCCCTAGCCAGGTGGTTAGTTAACATATATCTACAAGGAAATCTCAGGTGTGACATTTTCTCTATGTAAAAGTATGTTTCTTTAAATTACCCGCATGAACACCCATGGAAAAAAATTAATTTTTCTAACAACAGAAATTTCAACCTTATACCTCAGAGATTTTTGTATGATGTAGCTGGTATAAATGTAAAGGCACCTGAAATTTCTGAAAAGTAATGAGAAGAGAAACTTTTTTATTACTATGTAAAGACAGTCTATAATGGTTCTGATTAATAAACGTGTTTTGGCTATTCTGGCTCCTACATAAGTATTACAATTGCTTTGTATAATTAAAAATAATATTTGAGAATTGATTGGATATTCATTTTGTAGGACAATTTAGAGAGATTTTAGGTCTTTTCTAAAGTTTCAATTTTTTCTAATAAGTATATGCTTTTTGGCAGGGAAATTTTTAATACATAATGTTAAAACTAAAAGTATTATCAACATTTATGAAAGCATAAAATTAACCTCATATTTCTTAAAAGAATGGAAACCTTTAGCTTTCTTTCTGATGATCCAAATTTTATTCTATGTCTATCAACAGAATCCAATTGAAATTATCAAAAGTTAACTAGGTTCTCCCTGTACAGGTGTCAGGCTATTTCAGAATACAGCAACAAGAGAAGAGAAGTGAATGGATAACTGGTGACTCAGCTACTTCCAGGTTTACTCATGAGGAAAGAACCATTTCTTCCGAGTAACAGAAGTCTCAGATACAGCTTCTTCAATAAAACACATCATCCTCCCATACACATACACATACATAAACATATATACACACAGTCGCAGTTATGGTAGATGCCCAATAGGGCTGGTATGTATGTAGGTATACCACCTTTCCTTCCTGTTAATATCCCTAATAATTATTTCTATCTCCAGCTATTAAATAGCATTTCCCAGTTGCCATTAAACCATAATATCAGCATAACAGTCAGCTTGATGTTAGCTTTCCATGGAAACTGGGATACACAAATTCATCCTCAAAATCAATACTATCAATGAATAAATGAATAAAATATTAGATGAACCAGCAATTCTCAAGCAATAACCAATGGGTTATATACTGATAAAGTGGGTTAAAGTGTACAAAAAGGATAATTAATCATTCTGGCATTCTTGTCAGACAAACCAAACCTGTTTCAGTCTCTATTCAGGATCACCTTAGAATGTGGAAATCACAGACACTTGTGCTGAAAGGAATCTCAAATTCCATGCAGCCGCAAACGCAGTGCAAACATTCAATAGCTCCAGATGACCTAATACACAAGATTAACACATTTTTTCCATTACACCTTAAACATATCATCAGAATCATGGCCTTGTGCCACAGCTAAGTGGCTCACACATGACTCACAACGCTAAGACTCACGGAATACCTGAGTGAATGAATGAATCAGGTAGAAGAATATCTGTTGGAATCTAGACACAGAGATGACTCTAATGAGGAAGCAATGTCTGAGAAATAGGTGAGAATGGCATTTTCCTTCCACCAAGGTCTCCGACAAATTCAGAATACTCTGACATCAACATAAAAACACCATTAGCAAGACATCATTTAAACATATGTATTGAGGTATAATTAATATAACATAACATTCAGCTGTTTTAAGTGCGTGAAATTGAATGATTTTGTATTAAAGTTACACAGTTATGCAACCCTCACCACAATCTATATACACCCTATTCAATTTTAGAACATTTCTGATATCTCAAAAAGATGTTTGTGCCCATTTGCAGTTCATCCCTGCTCCCAATCTCAGATGCAGACCTAGGCAACCACTAATATGCTTTCTGTCTCCATGGTCATACTTTTTCTGAATATTTCATAAAATCAAAACATACATTGCATGTCCTTTTGTGACTAGCTTATTTCATTTAGCAGAAGATGTCCAAATTTCATACATGTTGTAGCATTTATCAATACTTTCTTTTCACGGCTGAATAATATCTCACAAATAAAACACATTGTCTTTATTCATCCATCTGTTGATGAACATTGAGTTGTTAAATTTATTCCTAAGTATTTTATTCATGTTATGTTACTGTATGCACAATGGATCTACTAATTTCATTATTGTATTGTTCATTGCAAATGCAACTAAACATAATTGATGTTTATATACATATATATTTTACTTTAAGACATACAATTAGGTTATTTTTGACTAAAATCACCCTGTTGTTGCTATTAAGCAGTAGGTCTTGTTCATTTCTTCTAATTATGTTTTTTAACCCATTAATCATCCCCACTATCCCCTGACTACCATTCTCAGCCTCTGGTAACCATCTTTCTACTCTCTATGTCCATGAGTTCACTTATTTTGATTTTTAGATCCCACAAATAAGTGAGAACATGTGATGTTTGTCTGTCTGTGCCTGGCTTATTTCACTTAACACAGTATCTGCAGTTCCATCCATATTGTTGCAAATGACTGAATCTCTTTTTATTATGGCTGAAGAGTACTCCATTGAGCATATGTACCACATTGTCTTTATCCGTGTATCTGTTGATGGACACTTAAGTTGCTCCCCAATCTTGGCTATTGTAAACTGTGCAGCAGCAAACATCTGAGTGCAGATATCTCTTCAATATACTGACTTCCTTTCTTTTGTGTATTTACCCAGAAGTGAGACTGCTAGGTCATATGGTAGCTGTATTTTTAATTTTTTGAGGAACCTCCGAACTATTCTTTATAGTGGTTGTACTAATTTACATTCCCACCAACAGTGTACAGAAGTTTGCTTTTCTGCACATCCTCACCAGTATTTGCTATTGCCTGTCTTTTCGATATAAGTGATTTTAACTGGGGTGAGATGATATCTCACTGCGGTTTGGATCTGCATTTGTCTGATGATCTATAATGTTGAGCACCTTTTAATATTCCTGTTTGTCATTTGTATGTCTTCTTTTGAGAAATATCTATTCAAATCACTTGTCTATTTTTTATTAAATTGAATTATTAGATTTTTTATAGAGTTGTTTGAGCTCGTTATATATTCTTGTTATTAATCCTTTGTCAGATTGGTAGTTTGCAAATATTTTATCCCATTGTGTGGGTTTTCTCTTCGCCTTGTTGATTATATCTTTCATTGTGCAGAATCTTTTTAACTTGATGTGATCCCATTTATCCTGTTTTGCTTTGGTTGTCTGTGCTTGTGGGGTATTGCTCAATAAATTTTTGACCAGAACAATGTCCTGCAGATTTTTCTCAAAGTTTTCTTGCAGTAGTTTCATAGTTTGAGGTCTTATATTTAAGTCTTCAATCCATTTTGATTTGATTCTTGTATATGGTGAGAGGTAAGGGTCTAGTTTCATTCTTCTGTATATGGATATCCAGCTTATCCAGCACGATTTAGTGAAGAGACTGTTTTTTCCCCAATGTATTTTCTTGATAGCTTTGTCAAAAATGAGTTTGCTGTAGGTGTGTGAATTTGTTTCTGGTTTCTCTAGTCTGATCCGTTGGTTATGTGTCTGTTTTTATGCCAGTACCATGCTGTTTACGTTACTATAGCTCTATGGTATAATTTGAAGTCAGGTAATGAAATCCCTTCAGTTTTGTTCTTTTTGCTCAGGGTAGCTTTGGCGATTCTGGATCTTTGGTAGTCCATACAAATTTTAGGACTGATTTTTTCTATTTTTTTTTTTTTTGAAAAAAAATGGCATTTGTATTTTGATAGAGATTGTGTTGACTGTGTAGATTGCTTTGGGTAGTATGGACATTTTAACAATATTAATTCTTCCAATCCATGAATATGGAACATTTTCCCATCTTTTAGTGTCTTCTTCAGTTTATTTTTACGGTGTTTTAGAGTTTACATTATAGAGATCTTTCACTACTTTGGTTAATTCCCAGGTCTTTAATTTTATGTGTGACTATCATAAACGGAATTACTTTTAATTTTTCATATTTTTCATGGTTGGCATATAGAAATGCTATTCATTTTTGTATGTTGATTTTGTATCGTGCAATTTCACTGAATTTATCAGTTCTAAAACTTCTTTATGGAGTCTTTAGGTTTTTCCAAATATAAAATCATATCATCTGCAAACAAGGATAATTTGACTTCTTCCTTTCCAATTCGAATGCCCTTTATGTCTTTCTCTTGTCTGATTGCTCTAGTTAGGACTTCCAGTACTAAGTTGAATAACAGTGGTGACAGTGGGCACCCTTGTCGTGTTCCAGATCTTAGAGGAAAGGCTTTCAGATTTTCCCCATTGGGTATGATACTATCAGGTTGGTGCAAAACTAACTGCGGTTTTTCCATTGTTAAAATTTGCAATTTGATATTGGAATATATTCTTAAATAAATGTGATTATGTTACACATCATTTTAATGCACATTTGTCGCTTTATGCTTTTTTGATTACATTAATTGCTGTTTATTTTATATTTAACTTAGACTATGGAAATGACGTTAGACAAAAAGCAAGTAATTTGTGTGATTTTCTTATTTATTTATTTATTTATTTATTTTTATTATTATTATACTTTAAGTTCTAGGGTACATGTGCATAACATGCAGGTTTGTTACATATGTATACTTGTGCCATGTTGCTGTGCTGCACCCATCAACTCGTCAGCACCCATCAACTCGTCATTTACATCAGGTATAACGCCCAATGCAATCCCTCCCCCCGCCTCCCTCCCCATGATAGGCCCCGGTGTGTGATGTTCCCCTTCCCGAGTCCAAGTGATCTCATTGTTCAGTTCCCACCTATGAGTGAGAACATGTGGTGTTTGGTTTTCTGTTCTTGTGATAGTTTGCTAAGAATGATGGTTTCCAGCTGCTTCCATGTCCCTACAAAGGACACAAATTCATCCTTTTTTATGGCTGCATAGTATTCCATGGTGTATATGTGCCACATTTTCTTAATCCAATCTGTCACTGATGGACATTTGGGTTGATTCCAAGTCTTTGCTATTGTGAATAGTGCCACAATAAACATACATGTGCATGTGTCTTTATAGCAGCATGATTTATAATCCTTTGGGTATATACCCAGTAATGGGATCACTGGGTCATATGGTACATCTAGTTCTAGATCCTTGAGGAATTGCCATACTGTTTTCCATAATGGTTGAACTAGTTTACAGTCCCACCAACAGTGTAAAAGTGTTCCTATTTCTCCACATCCTCTCCAGCACCTGTTGTTTCCTGACTTTTGAATGATCGCCATTCTAACTGGTGTGAGATGGTATCTCATTGTGGTTTTGATTTGCATTTCTCTGATGGCCAGTGATGATGAGCATTTTTTCATGTGTCTGTTGGCTGTATGAATGTCTTCTTTTAAGAAATGTCTGTTCATATCCTTTGCCCACTTTTTGATGGGGTTGTTTGTTTTTTTCTTGTAAATTTGTTTGAGTTCTTTGTAGGTTCTGGATATTAGCCCTTTGTCAGATGAGTAGATTGCAAAAATGTTCTCCCATTCTGTAGGTTGCCTGTTCACTCTGATGGTAGTTTCTTTTGCTGTGCAGAAGCTCTTTAGTTTAATGAGATCCCATTTGTCAATTTTGGCTTTTGCTGCCGTTGCTTTTGGTGTTTTAGACATGAAGTCTTTGCCCATGCGTATATCCTGAATGGTACTACCTAGGTTTTCCTCTAGGGTTTTTATGGTATTAGGTCTAACATTTAAGTCTCTAATCCATCTTGAATTAATTTTCGTATAAGGAGTAAGGAAAGGATCCAGTTTCAGCTTTCTACTTATGGCTAGCCAATTTTCCCAGCACCATTTATTAAATAGGGAATCCTTTCCCCATTTCTTGTTTCTCTCAGGTTTGTCAAAGATCAGATGGCTGTAGATGTGTGGTATTATTTCTGAGGACTCTGTTCTGTTCCATTGGTCTATATCTCTGTTTTGGTACCAGTACCATGCTGTTTTGGTTACTGTAGCCTTGTAGTATAGTTTGAAGTCAGGTAGCGTGATGCCTCCAGCTTTGTTCTTTTGACTTAGGATTGTCTAGGAGATGCGGGCTCTTTTTTGGTTCCATATGATCTTTAAAGCAGTATTTTCCAATTCTATGAAGAAACTCATTTGTAGCTTGATGGGGATGGCATTGAATGTATAAATAACCTTGGGAGTATGGCCATTTTCATGATATTGATTCTTCCTATCCATGAGCATGGTATGTTCTTCCATTTGTTTCTGTCCTCTTTTATTTCATTGAGCAGTGGTTTGTAGTTCTCCTTGAAGAGGTCCTTTACATCCCTTGTAAGTTGGATTCCTAGGTATTTTATTCTCTTTGAAGCTGTCGTGAATGGGAGTTCATTCATGATTTGGCTGTTTGTTACTGGTGTATAAGAATGCTTGTGATTTTTCACATTGATTTTGATTTTCTTATATGAGTTCAAAATGGGTCCTACAGCAGCAGAGAAAACTCACTATACCAGCAATGCATTTGGCCCAGGAACTGCTAATGAACATACAGTCCAGGGGTGGTTTGAGAAATTTTGCAAAGGGGATGACAGCCTTGAAGATGAGGAGCATAGTGGCCGGCCATCCGAAGTTGACAACGACCAATTGAAAGCAATCATCGAAGCTGATTCTCTTACAACTACAGGAGAAGTTTCCAAATAACTAAATGTTAACCATTCTATGGTCATTAGGCATTTGAAGCAAATTGGAAAGGTAAAAAAGTTTGATAAATGGGTGCCTCATGAGCTGAGCAAAAATAAAAAAAAAAATCGTCGTTTTGAAGTGTTATCTTATCTTACTCTACTCAACAACAATGAACCATTTCTTGATTGGATTGTGACATGCTATAAAAAAAAATGGATTTCAAACGACAAGTGGTGAAGACCACCTCAGCAGTTGGACTGAGAAGCTCCAAAGCACTTTCTAAAACCAAACGTGAACCAAAAAAAGGCCATGGCCACTGTTTGGTGGTCTGCTGTCAGTCTGATCCACTACAGCTTTCTGAATCCCAGCAAAACCATTACATCTGAGAAGTATGCTCTGCAATTCAATGAGATGCATCAAAAACTGCAACGCCTGCAACTGACATTCATCAGCAGAAAGGTCCCAATTCTCCACAACACCCCCCAACCGCACATCGCACAATCAATGCTTTAAAAGTTGAACGAATTGAGCTACGAAGTTTTGCCTTATCTGCCATATTCATTTGACCTCTCACCAACTGACTACCACTTCTTCAAGCATCTCAACAATGTTTTGCAGGAAAAGACTTCCACAAGCAGCAGCATGCAGGAAATGCTTTCCATGAGTTTGTCAAATCCCGAAGCATGGAGTTTTACATGACAGGAATAAGCAAACTTATTTCTCATTATCAAAAAATGTGTTGATTATAATGGTTTCTATTTTGATAAACAAAGATGTGACTGAGCCTAGTTATAATGATTTAAAACCGCAATTACTTTTGCGCCAACCTTTTGCTGTGGGTCTGTCATATATGGCTTTTATTATGTTGAGATATGTTTCTTCTATCCCCAATTTTTTTAGGGTTTTCATCAGGAAGCAATGTTGAATGATTTTTTAATATATTGACATTGTATCCTACAATCACACTGGACTCATTTGTTGGCTCTATTTTTTTTTTCAACAGGGTCTCGTTCTGTCACCTAGGCTGGAGTGTAGTGGTGCCATAGCACCTCACTGCAGCCTCAAATTCTGGCTGAAGGGATCCTCCTATCTCACCCTCCCAATAGCTGGGACTACAGGCACACACCACCGTGCCCAGCTAATTAAAATTGTTTTTTTGGTAGAGACAGGGTTTTGCCATGTTGCCCAGCGTGATCTCAAACTCCTGAGTTCAAATGATCTTCCTGCCTCAGTCTCCCAATGTGTTGAGATTACAGAGATGAGCCACTGTGCCCAGTCAGTTCTAATTTTTTAATGCATATTCTTTTGGGAATTCTATATACAGGATCATGCCTTCTGCAAATAGAAATAATTTCATTCTTTTTCAACTTTCATGTCTTTTCTTTTTTTTCTAATTTATTTTTAATTAAAAAATAAAAGTATACATATTTATTATGTGCAATATGATGTTTTGAAATACGTATACCTTGTAGATTGGCTAAATAGGGCAAATTAATATGTGGATTAACTCACGTAGTTACCATTTTTTGTGATGAGAACACTTAAAAAATCTACTCTCATCCGTTTTCAAGAACAATATGTTGTTATCAAATATAGTCTGTTATTAAGTGTAGTCACTATATTGTACAATAGATCTCTTGAACCTATTCCTCTTAACTGAAATTTTTTATCGTTTGACTAACATGTCCCCCTACTCCCCTAGATCTGCCCTAGTAATCACCATTCTTACTCTCTACTTCTATGAGTTCAACTTTTTTACATTTACATATACATGGGGGTGCTGAGGCAGGAGGATTGCTTGATCCGGGGATTGATTGCTCAACCCAGGAGATCAAGGCTGCAGTGAGTCGAGATTGTGTCGCTGCACTCCAGCCTGGGTGAAAAAGTGAAAGCTTGTTTAAAAACACACACACACATATACGTGTGTGTGTAAATATATATATTTATTATATATATACATATAAAATCTCACTGGATGATCTGAAAATCAGAATGGAGATGATAGAGGAAGAAGCCAGTGACAAGAGAAAAATGAGGAAGAAGCAAAAACGGAAACCCCTGATAAACCCATCAGATCTTGTGAGACTCATTCTTTATAGTGAGAATAGCACGGGAAAGACTGGTCCCCAAGATTCAATTACCTCCCCCTGGGTCCCTCCCACAACACGTGGGAATTCTAGGAGATACAATTCAAGTTGAGATTTGGGTGGAGGCACAGTCAAGCCATATCACTCAACAATAAGAAGAGAAGATACAATTAAGAAATAGGCAAAGATTTGAACAGATACCTGGTTAGAAAGACATACAGATGGCAAATAAGCACACCAAAATGTGTTCAAAATCATCCGTTAGATAAATGCAAATTAATACAAAAATGAAATACCAATATACACCTATTAAGACAACTAAAAGAAAAAGGCAAAACATAACTGGCAATACCATCAGCTGGTGATAATAAAGAGCAACTTGTATTCTGAATCATTGCTAATAAGAATAAAGAAGTTACAGATTTCCTCAAATATTTAAGATGCACCTACCACATGGATCTAGCAATTCCACACCTAATTTTTGCCCTAGTGAAAAGGAAACCTATCTGTACACAAAAACCTAAATGATTTTTTTTTTTTTTCACAGAGTCTCACTCTGTTGCCAAGGCTGGAGTGCAGAGGCACAATCTCGGCTCACTGCAACCTCTGCCTCCCAGGTTCAAGTGATTCTCCTGCCTCAGCCTCCTGTGTAGTTAGGATAACAGGTATGCGCCGCCATGCTTGTCTAATTTTTTATATTCTTGGTAGAGATGGGGTTTCGCAATGTTGGCCAGGCTGGTCTCAAACTCCCAGCCTCAGGTCATCTGCTCACCTCGGCCTCCCAAATTGCTGGGATTACAGGCGTGAGGCACCCCACCTGGCCCTATATGAATTTTTTATAGCATTTTATTCATAGTTGACCAAACTGGAAACTACCCAAGCAACTGTCCATCAACAGGTGCATGGATTAATAAATTATGGGACATCTATACAATGAAATACTACTGAGCAATAGAAAGGAACAAACTATTAATACAGCAACAAGTGTGAATCTCAAGGGCATCAAACTGAATGAAAGAAGTATATGTCAAAATGTTAGATACTCTGATTTAATTTACATGATGTTATGTACAAGAGAAAACTCTGGGCCTGGCCCGGTGGCTCACACCTGTAATCCTAGCAGTTTGGGAGGCCAAGGCAGGCTGATAACTTGAGGCCAGGAGTTTGAGGCCAGCCTGGCCAACATGGCAAAACCCTGTCTCCATTAAAAATACAAAAATTAGCCGAGTGTGGTGGCAGGCACCTGTAATCCCAGCTACTCTACTCGGAAGGCTGAGGCAGGAGAATCACTTGAACCCCAGATGTGGAAGATGCAGTGAGCCGAGATTGCGACACTGCACTCCAACCTGGGTGACAGTCCGAGACTGTCAAAAAAAAAAGGAAACCTCTAAGGAGAATAAATCAATGTCTTCCAGGATTTTAGGGGCTTGGGAAAGGCTTGGCTACGTAACAAAAGCACCAGAGATTTTTTTAGGTAGGATGGAAATGTTCAGAATTCGTATTGTGATAATGGTTATACACATCCACTCAGGTCCTAAATTCACTGTAAGTGTGAACAAACTAAACATAAACTTAAAGATAAATAACTATAAATTTTGGGTGTATTTGAGTATTGTGGTGACTGGTTGCATGGGTATATACATTTGTTAATACCCATTGATTACTTAAAATAAGTAAATTCTTTTTCCATAAAATTATAGCTTAACAAAGTTGAATTTTAAAACTAATTCAAGAAATCTACAATGAAAAGTTCAAAATATTGCTTTTGAGAAATTTCAATAAATTGAGAAAATAGAAATTGAGAAATAAATTGCTGTTTATAGACTGGCAGGCTAAGTAATCTTAAGATGTCCACTTTCCTCAAACTGATCTACAAATGTAATCAAAACCCAATCAATATCCCAACAGGCTTTTCTGTATAAATTAACATGATGAACCTAATAGTATGGAAATGCTTAGAACATCCAAAACAATACAGAAAAAAAAAGACAAAAGTAGGAGTATTTCAAGGCTGAAGACAAAACTGAAGTAACCAAAAAAGTTACTACAAATATTAATGTAAAGATAAACATACAGATAAATTGAAGACAATAGAGCAATCTGAAAGAAACTTAGATATAAATAAAGAATTGATTCTTAACCATAGAACTAGTATAATTCTATGGTAAAATGAAAATCTTTTTAACAAATATTGCTGGATAAACTAAATATCTGTATGGAAATGAATGAATCTTGACCCCTACCTAAATCATGAAAAAACATTAATTCAAAATGAGTTTTAGACATAAAAGTAAAATCTAAGCCAACACCTCTAGAAGAAAACAGAAAATAAATCCTTTGCAACCATGGAATAGGCAAGGATTTCTGAGCGTGGTGACAAAAGGTATTGCATAAAATAAAAATTGATTAATTGAACTTTTAAAGAATATTCTGATTTTTAAATGGCAATCTAAGGAAAACAAAAATAGAAATGACAATCAGGGAGAATCATGCACAATACATATATCTGACTAATGGATTATATAGAATGTAATCAAGAATCTTACAATATAATAGTACAAAGGTTGTTTTGGTGTGTGTGGTTCTATCATCATCTATCGAATTTATCAAACAGCTTTATTGAAATAGCATTGATATAAATATTGTTTATATTTAAGATGTACAAGTTGATATTTAGATATGCTTATAAATTGTGAAATGATCACCACATTCCAGAACAGGAGGCTAGAAGCTGATAGTGACACCTACACCAAGTAAGATATATGAATGGTCGTTAATCACATGAAAAATTACTCAGCATCATGACTCATCAGGGAAATGCCAATTGAAATCATAATGACATACTATTTTATACCAAATTCAATGGCTAAATTTTATTTTTTCATTATTTTATTTTCTTTTAGATTCAGAGGGTAATGTACAGGTTTGTTACATGGATATATTGCATAATGGTAAGGATGGGGCTTCTAGTGAGCTCACCATGGAAATAGTGAACATAGTACCAAATAGGTGATTTTTCAACCCTAGCCCTCTTCCCACCCTCCCCACTTTTGGAGTCCCAGTGGCTATTATTTCCATCCTTATTTCCATGTGGACCCCCAATGGATAAATTTTAAAAGATTGAAACTACTACATGATGGCAAGATTGTGGAACAACTGGAAACCTCATACATTACTCATGGAAGTATAAAATGGTATGACTACTGTGAAACTGGAATTTTCTTATAAAGTTAAATGTACATTTAACATATGATGCAGCATTTCTACTCCTAGGTATTTTGCAGCAGACTTGTACAAGAGTCTGTCAAACTAAGAGTATTATTCTTCATTAAGGCATGAAGATAACAATGATAAATGATAAACAAATATCTTCAACAAACAGATTAGAAATTGTCAAATATTCATAACAACAAAACACTACTGTACAATGAATAGGAATGAACTACTGATAATAGAATGAAATTTAAAAATATGCTGAATAAAAATAACAGACACATATAAGCATATACCATTTTAGTCTACATATACCAAAGCTCTAAGACAGATAAAACTAATAAAACTACTTATCGCGATACAAATGAAATCAATGGTTTCCTCAGGTGGGGATTTAGAAGGAAATAAAATACAAAGTTGCAGGAATGCACTTTTTTGGCTAATGGAAACTTTCTATAGCTCAATTGTACCTCTAGGATACATTTATCAAAATTCATCGATACATTGATTGCAAAACCAAGTGTGATATATTTTACATAGATGATACCTCAAAAAGTTGATTTTAAAAAAAGAAGAGTGATGTAATGCAGAACATCACAAGAAAATGTTAAATGAAATATAGAGTTACATTCACAACAACATTTGATAAAGAGTTAAACATGTATAGCAAGAGGCAGCATCAAGGCATAGAATGGATGGCAAAGAAGTCCAAGTTTATCTCAGAGCATCCATGGGTCAATGGTAAATTAGGATTCAGATTAGACATAACAGCTTACAATTGCTACTTTCTTGTGAGATAACTAATATGTTTACAACTTTCATGGAACAAAGCATGAAATTTATTGGGATGCCTCAATTTTTAAAGATAAAACCACAAATATTAAAACGAGTAATGGATAGATTTTTTAAAGTCAACTCCCATAATAATTATAGAAACACAAATATAAATAAACATGGGATTCCACTTTGTTCACCTCTTCTGCTTGACAAACTGAGAAAAGGATAAGATGATACATCATTGTAAAGAATCTGTAGAAAAGGACACTGTTCAGCATGTGCCCAAGGTCACATACCTAGTAAGTGGTGAAAAAAATATTGGAACCCAGGTCTACCTGACTCAGAGATAGACAGTGTCCTCTCTTCACCAGTCTTCATCTCCTTCTCTGCTTGAAATTCCATTTTCATTACAGAAGCTAAAATGCCAGGCATAACTATGCTTCATACTTTATCATGAACTGTATTTGAAAATATCAATACTGTAATTCTGTCTATCTTTCTCTGCTCTCTCTCTGTCTCTATCAGTCTGTCTTTATACATATATGCAAATATACACACAAACATAGGCATACATATATAAATATACATGCATGTATACAAACATATGTAAATACATATATATACACATATAAAGAGATTATATACACATATATGTGAATGTGTATACACATAGATGCATATATACATACACAGAGACAGATGCATACACCACACACACATGCATGTATTAGATATAAATGTCAAAGCCAAAACTACAGAGTGAATTTTAATGTGACATTGAAACTAGATTCAGTCAATGACAGCCACAATATATGTATGAAACTTTTTTGAGTGCCTAGAAAGTTTCATCAAATTTAGCAGAGACACGTAAAGAGGACATTATCTTTGCACCCAAATAGTATCATGTTTTTATCAGTTTTATTGTGTTTTCTTTTCTTCTCCACAAATGGAATCATTTAATACAGGCCATTCTGGAATATGCCTTTACCATATTACTTGATATTATTTCATATCCCTTCCCTACAAAGGAATATGAATACTTACACTCCCTTCAACCTCATTTTCTTAACATCTGTATTAGCATTCTATTGTATGTATGTAACATATGTATGTAATTATTATAGCACCTAGGACCTCAAATTCTCAGAGGTTCTGGGGTGTTCTCTACCATCAAATACCTCAGTATTTTACTAACCCACTTTTCCCTGGCAGCTAAGTTAGAAAAGACAATTCATAACAAAAAGGAAAAAATACAGCTAGCAAAACCACTAAATAACTTCATAGTCAAATTAGATTGGTCAAGAAATAAAATTCCCACCAGCCGGGCCGGCATGGCAAAACTCCATCTCTACTAAAAATACAAAAATTAGCCAAGCGTTGCAGTGCATGCTTGTAATCCCAGCTACTCAGGAGGCTGAGGCAGGAGAATCGCTTGAACCAGGCAGGCGGAGGTTGCAGTGAGCCAAGAGCGTAGCATTGCACTCCAGCCTGGGCAACAGAGCAAGACTCTGTCGAAAGAGGGAATGGAAGGGAAGGGAAGGGAAGGGGAGGGGAGGGGAGGGGAGGTAGAAAGGAAGAAAAGAAAGCGAGAAAGCAAGAAAGCAAGAGAAAGCAAGAAAGCAAGAAAGCAAGAAAGCAAGCAAGCAAGCAAGCAAGCAAGCAAGAAAGAAAGAAAGAAAGAAAGAAAGAAAGAAAGAAGGGAGGGAGGGAGGGAAGGAGGGAGGGAGGAAGATAGGAAAAGAGGGAGGGGGAGGGAGGAGGAGGGAGGGACGGAGGTAAGGAGGAAGGAGAAATAGAATTCCCAAATGAAAGATTCCAATTTTCCCCTTTTAATACGGACGATTTATCTCACTATCTGATTAAACCGCTTGATATCTGGTTAAAAAATGAAATGTCTAGGATAAAAGTTAGATTTCAGTTCTCAGACCTACAGAAATGCCATCTGAGTCAATATGCAGAAGCAGTTAGGTAATAATCTCTTTGCCCTTTGCCCCACTGTCAGCTTTATGCTTTATGCCTTAAGCCTAAATGCATGCATGCACACACACACACACACACACACACGCGCGCACACCAATTCTAGCTGACAAATTCCTTTTGTAAGGTTTTGGTTTTTTGAAGGCCTTTCTCATTTTGTGGTTTGTGGTTACTAATAAACAACATTTAAATGGCAAATATTAACTAAAGTACGTAAAATATCCTATTTCAGAAAGAAAAATCTACACAAGGTTTTGACATTCAAAATAACCTTAGGTGCACAAATACTTGCACAATTCATACCACCAAATTTTTCACAATTAAAGCTCCTATTTGCAAGCATTCCTAAAACAAACCATTTTCAAAAGAATGTTTCCAGACATAAATCATCTTACTATTAGAAGAACAAGCATACTTGAAAGAAATCCCAATATATTATTTCTAGCTTTGTCTGCAACATATTACTTAAACTTTATAATGCATCCTCTGTTTCAATATACATTCTATTTACAAAACTCTTATTTCTATCACCAGTTCAGCAGGCCAATTTCCTCTTAAAGATCCTAATTTATCTCCCCAGTTTCAATGACCCTGACATGGATGAGAATTGCAAAATTCCTGTAACTGTAATCACTGAATGGTCTTTTGAGATAAAAAGGCAAGAATCATTTCATCCTTTGCCAAAGTTAAGACATTCATTATCACTTCTAGGGTGAGTGAGATAGGTATGTAATTGTATCACCTATTGACAGTCCTCACTGGTGGTCAAGACACAGGGTATCCCATGATCATAAAGAGATGTTTACAAGGTTATTCACTGTATTATTTTCTGTAATAACAATAAAATGTTCCTTCATAAAATGAAAGTGTGTATCAAAGTGTAAAAGAATAAAAATCTATGGTCTACCCAGAAAATGAATTATTATGTAACAATTAAAAAGAATGAGACTGATGTAAATATAAGTAATGGCAAGACAACTCAAGTGGAAATAAGATTGTAAATCAATAAGTGCTAAATTATATCCTTTGTTTAAAATGCACAGATACATACAAGGAAAATATACATTTTTGTAGTGCACAAAGTCATGTTAATGCACATAACATAGGTCTTGAATTATACCCCATAATGTGATGATGAAGTAACATATGAAGTCAGAGAGAATGAGAATGGTGATAGATAATGAAACAGGACTTTAGTATTTCTATAATTTTAAAATGTTTATAAGGTGAATGCAGTTATTGTTCAAATATTCAATTAAACATTATTTTAAAAACTTCTAAAGAGAAAGAAAATATAGCATATATGACCAATGACAAAATAAATATAGCAAAGTCTATACAAGAAATAGTATAATTTATGACAAATAGCTTTCCAAGGAACTTAGAGGGAAATTTCATTCCAATTAAATAACTAATCATCATAAGCACTTAAGTACATGACAACATAATTTGGGAATCTATAAAGCAAAATAGGTTAGAAGTACGTGGTAAATAAATCCAAATGGAAATTCCACAACTGAAAGGAACATTTAGAGAAAGTAGGAAAGAGAGAAGCAATTCTGGGATGGTAGAGTAAGGACCTCCAAAAAGCAATGAGAACACTGGAAAAAAAGAATTGTCAAAATCAACTTTTAAGAACTCTTGAAATGAACCAAAGGCTTTCAATCATCCAAAAAACATTTATTTAAGAAAAATGGGCAAATATTACTATGAACAGCAAGCTTTGTTGCATTTCAACTTGGCCTAATCTGACTGTCATCCAAGATCTGTGGTAGCCTTCAGAACCAACAGCTTTTCATTTATGTTACCTGAGAAACCTGTAGCCTGGCAACCAGTGGAAGAGCAAAACAAGATTGGAGCTCCCTTACAATTCTAACCTCAGAGATTATTATTTGACCCATCTGGCAGCTCTCTGAAATGCTCCACTTGCAGACATGACTTCATTTTATCTCACTGAAGCATCTATTTTGTGTAAACTGGCCTGCCCTTAGCACATTTGAAAAAACATTCAGCAGCAATTGTTTAACATTGCAGCTTCCAGATGTGGTAATACGATATCAGTGAGGACTAACAAGAAGCATCAAAAAACCTTAAAATGAAAAAGTGACAAAAGAAATTTCCACAGAATGTTTTGAAAAGTTCCAATATAAATGAGATCTGAAAGGCCATGAGCATGTGCAGAACTGTGTGCATACTCAGGAAATACCTGAGAAGGCCCTAAGCGTTCATCTATCACTGATGTTGAGGCTCTGAACAAGCAGAAAATGAAAGCTTAGGCAGGATAATAGACTGCCTAACTGAGTGTTAAAGGCATCCCGAAATATAAACACAAAGAACCTAGGTTACACCTAAAAGACTTATTGGTTCAAGCCACTTAATGAAATGTCTGTCTAATCATTAGCTGATCATTGTTAGAGAATTCAGTGGCCACAGGTGACAAAGTATCCAGGCTTTAAAGAATTATTTGAGTAAAGTTACTATGTAAGAAAACAAGAATAAAAACAAGAACAGACAACAAATTTGGGGAGGGAGACGGAATCTTATTTCCAGAGTTGCCACATCCTATTGTTTAAAAGGTCCAACTAAAACAATAACAACAACAAAACTATAAAATATGCAAAGAACCAAGAAAGTATGGCTCATGAACAAAGAAACAAGTCAATAGAAACTGTTACTGCTGAAGCCCAGACACTGGGTTTATCACAGAGTTTAAATAAATTATTATAAATATGTTCAAATAGTTAAAGGAAAGAACAATATTTCACCTAATAGAGACTATAAGAAAGAGACATTATTTAAAAAGGAAAAATCAGAATTCTGGATTCAAAAAGTACAGTAACCAACATGAAAAATTTCCCACTGGGGCTCAATAGCAGATTTGTTAGCAAAAAAAAAAAAAAAAAGAATCATCAAATTTGAAGGTAGGTCACTTGAGATTATCCAGACAGAAGAACAGGGGGAAAAAGGAATGAAGAAAATTGTAGATCTAGAAACCTATGGGGCAAAAATAAGGCATTCTTAGAAGGAGAGGAAAGAGAGGAAGGGGCAGAAAGAGTGTATAAGAAATAATGGTCAAAACTTCCCAAATTAATTGAAAAAACATTATCCTATGCATTCAAGAAGTTCAATGTCATACCAGTAGAGTAAACTCAGAGGAGACACACCTAGGCACAATATAATTAAATTTCCAAAGCCCAAGACAAACAGATCTAGAAACAACAAGGGGAATAAACTTATTACATATAAAAGATTCTCAATAAGATGAATAGCTGACTTCCCATCAACCACTATGGAGGCCCAAAGGCAGTGGGATGATATATTTTAGGTTTTGAAAGAAAAAGATTGTCAGCAACAATTCTATGTCTATATAAAAACTATTTTTCAAATTTGAAGAAGGATTAAGACTTTTACTGAAAAAACAGAGATTCTGTCACTAGCAGACCTGTCCTACAAGCAGTATTAAAGGGAATCTTTCAGGCTGAAATGCAAGGACACTAGACAGTAACTCTACATAAAATGATAAAGAGCACCAAAAAATGTAAATAGATAGGTAAATGTAAAGACAGTGTAGGTGAATTTCTGTTTGTTTCTGTATTTTTTCCTGTCTGATTTAAAAGACATCATAGAAAACAATAATTATTAAAATGCACTGATGGGCTTATAATATGTAAGGATGAAATTTATATGACAATAATAGCCCAAAGAAAGAAGGAGAAAATGCCAATAGTTACAAAAAGTTTGTTTTCTATTGAAATTAAGTTGGTTCTTAATCCATCCTAGATTGTTTTAAGCTAAAATGCCAATTGCAAATCCTAGAGCAACCAATAAGAAAATAACTTAAAAATATAGTGAAACTGACAATAAGGCAATTATAATAGTATAGTAAAACTATGTGTTTAACATAAAGTAAGGAACTATGAAGAAATGGAGGAAAAAAAGACATAAAACATATGGTAAAGAAATATCCAAATATCCCACATAAATCCTATCTTATCAGTAATTGCATTTAATGTAAATAGACTAAGTCCTCTAATCAAAAGACAAATTTGTAGAATGGATTTTTAAAACCACAATTCAATTATTCTGTCTGCATGGGACACATTTCAGATTCAAAATAGAGTGACAGTAAAAGGATGGAAAATATATATACCATAGAGTGACCAAAGGTGCATTTGCTACCATATCATACAAAACAGACCTTAAGATAGAGTTATCAAACAGAGATGAAGTAAGACAGTTCATGATTAAAGGGTCAATTCATAGGAATGAGTTAACAAATATAAATATATGTACCAAAGAACAGAGTATCAAAATGTCTGAAACAAAAAGTGATACAACTGAAGAAAAAAATATATGCAATTCAACAACAATAGTTGGAGACTTCAACAGTTTACTTTCACAAACGGATGGAACAACTAGGCAGAAGACGAAACAGAAATTAGAATATTTGAACATCATTATGAATGAGTTAGATCTATAGACATCTAGAAGAATCTACTCAACAGCATAATACATATTCTTCTCAAATGGACACGGAATATTCTCCAGAATAGACCTTATATTAGGCTGTAAAACAAGCATCAATAAACTTAAAATATTTTAAATCATGCTAAGTAATTTTTCTGAAGGCAATGGAATGAAAGTATGAATCAATAAAAGTAAGATGTGGAAAATTCATAGAAATTAAACAACATAATCCTAAATAACCTATGAATCACAGAAGAACTTACATTAGAAATTATAAAATAATTATATACGAATGAAAGGAAAATTTATCAAAACTTATAAGATGTAAATATACCCAAAGTCAGCCCAAGAAATAGAATAATAAAGATAAGAGTAGTAATATGTAAAATAGATAACAGAAAAAGAATACAGAGAATCAGTGACAAAAAGGTTTTGTTCTTTAAAAAGTTCAACAAAAGATACAAATCTTTAGCTAGATTGACTAAGGAAAAACTTGAGAAAAATTGAATTTAAAACATCAGAAATAAAAGAAGGAATATCATTACTGATGCCACAAAATTAAAAAGGATTACAAGGGAGTACTTTGAAAAATTTTATGCCAACAAATTATATCTCCTAAATGAAATGCGCAAATTACCTGGAAGACACAAAGTACCAAAATCAACTAAAACATAAATAGAAAATCTGAACAGACCCCTAACAGAGGATAGAATTACTAATCAAAAAGCTTCCCACAAAGAAAAGCCCGGGTCCAAATGGCTTCACTAGGTAATTCTACTCTACATTTAAATAAAACTTAACATCAATCTTTTAAAACTCTTTCAAAAAATAGATAGGAGGAGGCCCAGCACGGTGGCTCATGCCTGTAATCCCAGCACTTTTATAGGGCGAGGCAGGCGGATCACAAGGTCAGGAGACGGAGACCATCCTACTCGGGAGGCTGAGGCAGTAGAATGGCATGAACCCGGGAGGCAAAGCTTGCAGTGAGCCGAGATCACGCCACTGCACTACAACCTGGGCAACAGAGTGAGACTCCGTCTCAAAAAAAAAAAAAAAAAAAAAAAAAAGATAGGAGGAAACATTTCTTAACTCATACTATGAAGCCAATATTACCCTGATACCAAAGACAAAGATATAACATGAAAAGACCTAAAGCTCAAAAACCCCTATGAATACAGACATAAATATCATGAACAAAATATTATCAGTACTCATCCATCAACATATGAAAATGATTATGCACTATAACTATGTGGAATTTATTTTTAGAATGCAACAGCAATTAACATATGAGAATCAGTCAGTGCAATTGTTGGGAAAGGCAGTCATGCCCAATCCGTCAACCCCCACTTGGCTGCATAAGAATGAGCTTTGGGCCTGGAACATTTCCTTAGTGGAAGATGAAGAATCTTCACAGGCTATGCTGGGCTTATCATCTTGTGAGGGGATATCTTTCCCTCTTCTGACCTTGATGTATACTCTTTTTCTGCTTAAGTGTATGCCTGAGTGTCCCCAAGGCATGCCCTCAGTTTTCTGCATCTTAGACCCCACAAGAGAGGGGATGGGGTCCTTCCACTGCAGCATGAAATGGGGTACATGAAGTCACAGTGCCTGAGTTGGCTGCCTAACTGACCCACTAGCCATAGGAACTAACATATTAACAGGGACTGGAACTTGCGTGTACCTCCTCGCTCTTCTTGCTATAAGAAACACTCTATCACTTGAGCCTGATGTGCATAATACTACTCTCAGCAACCTCAAATAGTTCACTAGTTCCTTCCCCAGTTGGCACTTATCTACCTTTTAATATTGGCCACCCTCGTGTTATATTCTATACTGTGGCACAGTTTAACAACCCAATAAATAGTGAAATAGTAATGCACCATATTCATAGCCTAAAGAAAATTACATAATGATCTCAATAGATGCAGGAAGAAATATTTGACAAAAATCAAACCACTTTTCATAAGAAATACATTCAACAAAGAATAGAAGGGAAATTTCTTACCTGTTAAATAGCATCTGTTAAACCCTCTCCCCCATCATACTTAATGGTATAAAACTGGGATGCAAGGCTGGTTCAACATATGCAAATCAATAAATGTAATCCAGCATATAAACAGAACCAAAGACAAAAACCACATGATTATCTCAATAGATGCAGAAAAGGCCTCTGACAAAATTCAACAGCCCTTCATGCTAAAAACTCTCAATAAATGCGGTATTGATGGAACGTATCTCAAAATAATAAGAGCTATTTATGACAAACCCACAGCCAATATCATACCGAATGGGCAAAAACTGGAAGCATTCCCTTTGAAAACTGGCACAAGACAGGGATGCCCTCTCTCACCACTCCTATTCAACATAGTGTTGGAAGAAAAACCCATCATCTCAGCCCCAAATCTCCTTAAGCTGATAAGCAACTTCAGCAAAGTCTCAGGATACAAAATTAATGTGCAAAAAACACAAGCATTCTTATACACCAGTAACAGACAAACAGAGAGCCAAATCAGGAATGAACTTCCATTCACAATAGCTTCAAAGAGAATAAAATACCTAGGAATCCAACTTACAAGGGATGTAAAGGACCTCTTCAAGGATAACTACAAACCACTGCTCAGTGTAATAAAAGAGGACACAAACAAATGGAAGAACATACCATGCTTGTGGATAAGAAGAATGAATATCGTGAAAATGGCCATACTGTCCAAGGTAATTTATAGATTCAATGCCATTCCCATCAAGCTACCAATGACTTTCTTCACAGAATTGGAAAAAACTGCTTTAAAGTTCATATGGAACCAAAAAAGAGCCCGCATCTCCAAGACAATCCTAAGTCAAAAGAACAAAGCTGGAGGCATCACGCTACCTGACTTCAAACTATACTACAAGGCTACAGTAACCAAAACAGCATGGTACTGGTACTAAAACAGAGATATAGACCAATAGAACAGAACAGAGCCCTCAGAAATAATACCACACATCTACAGCCATCTGATCTTTGACAAACTTGAGAACAACAAGAAATGGGGAAAGGATTCCCTATTGAATAAATGGTGCTGGGAAAATTGGCTAGCCATAAGTAGAAAGCTGAAACTGAATCCCTTCCTTACCCCTTATACGAAAATTAATTCAAGATGGATTAGAGACTTAAATGTTAGACCTAAAACCATAAAAACCCTAGAAGAAAACCTAGGTAATACCATTCAGGACATAGGCATGGGCAAGGACTTCATGTCTAAAAACCAAAAGCAATGGCAACAAAAGCCAAAATTGACAAATGGGATCTAATTAAACTAAAGAGCTTCTGCACAGCAAAAGAAACCAGCATCAGAGTGAACAGGCAACCTACAGAATGGGAGAACATTTTTGCAATCTACTCATCTGACATAGGGCTAATATCCAGAACCCACAAAGAACTCAAACAAATTTATGAGAAAAAACAAACAACCCCATCAAAAAGTGGGCAAAGGATATGAACAGACATTTCTCAAAAGAAGACATGCATACAGGCAATAGATACATGAAAAAATGCTCATCATCACTGGCCATCAGAGAAATGCAAATCAAAACCACAGTGAGATACCATTTCACACCAGTTAGAATGGCGATCATTCAAAAGTCAGGAAACAACAGGTGCTGGAGAGGATGTGGAGAAATAGGAACACTTTTACACTGTTGGTGGGATTGTAAACTGGTTCAACCATTGTGGAAGACACTGTGGCGATTCCTCAAGGATCTAGAACTGGAAGTACCATATGACCCAGCCATCCCATTACTGGGTGTATACCCAAAGGATTATAAATCATGCTGCTATAAAGACACATGCACACGTATGTTGATTGCGGCACTATTCACAATAGCCAAGACTTGGAATCAACCCAAATGTCCATCAGTGACAGACTGGATTAAGAAAATGTGGCACATATACACCATGGAATCCTATGCAGCCATAAAAAGGATGAGTTCGTGTCCTTTGTAGGGACATGGATGCAGCTGGAAACCATCATTCTCAGCAAACTATCGCAAGAACAGAAAACCAAACACCGCATGTTCTCACTCATAGTTGGGAATTGAACAATGAGATCACTTGGACTCTGGAGGGGGAACATCACACACTGGGGCCTGTTATGGGGAGGGGGGAGGGGGGAGGGATGGCATTGGGAGTTATACCTGATGTAAATGACGAGTTGATGGGTGCTGAGGTGTTGATGGGTGCAGCACACCAACATGGCACAAGTATACATATGTAACAAACCTGCACTTTGTGCACATGTACCCTAGAACTTAAAGTACAATAAAAAAGAAAAAAATGGAAAGATTTCCCCCAAGTTTAAGAACAGAAAACGATGTCTGCTCTTGCCACTTATATTCAAAATTGTACTGGAGGTTTTAGTAAGCACAATTAAGCAGGAAACATAAAGAAAGACATGCAGGAGACAGACAGACAGATGTCAGCAGGATGGGAGAATAGGACATTCTAGCACTTATCCCCCCACAGAAACGTCAACTTGCCTAAGTATCCACGCATGAAAATATCTTCACAAGAGCTAAAGAAACCACGTGAGAGATTACAGCACATGGTTGTGGCACATAAATAAGAAAAGATTCATTGAAGAGGGTAGGAAGAACGGTTTACATTACCCACATCACCTTTTCCCCCAACCATAGCAGCACAACATGGAGAGAGATAATCCCTACTTGGGGGAAGGAGAGGGAAGTGAACATTGCACTTTGTCTTGGCCCTCAACACTGGGCCACCCAAGTAAAACCCAGTACCAGACATGTTGCTAATACCCTAAACTCCATGCCAGTACCCATGGACTGAGTCTCCAGGGCCAACTCAGCATCAGGCTGCATCCCATAGCCCCAGGCTCCAGGCTTGCCTGGCTGACTCAGTCTCTGGGCCACTCCATCTCCAGGCCAACACCACCAGCAGCCCTACACTCGAAAACAACTCCAGTAGCCTAGGGCTTCAGGCCCACCCCAATGCTAGGCAAGCCCCCACAGATTCAGGTTCTAGTTCCCATCCCAGGGCCAGGCCAGCCCCAGCAACCCTGGGCTATAGACCACATCTGAGCTGACCCCAATGGTCCCAGGCCTCAGGCTTGCCCCAGCAACAGAACAGCTCCCACAGCCCTTGTTATCAGGCTAGCACCTATGGACCCAGCCTCCAGGTCAGCCTCTGTGGATACAGGCTCCAGGTCAACCCAGCACCAAGCCAGCCCCCTGCAACCCGAGGCACCAGGCCTGCCCCAGGGTTCAGAACAGCTGAGAGCCAGGTCAACTCACACAGCCCTAAGCTCCAGGCCCATCTCAGCATCAGGTGAGTACTATTGGCCTCAGCCTCAGGTACCATACTGGCCCCAAGGGACCCTGGATCCAGGACTGTCCTCATTGCCCAAAGCTTCAGGTCAGCCTCTGTGTCACCAGTCACCAGACTATCACTCTTACTACCAGGCTCCAGACCAGTTCTCACAAACCCAGGCTTCACACTTGCCACAGGACCAGGCTGGCCCCAGGCTCTGGGGTGGTCTCTGAGTCCCCAGGCCCCAGAGTATCCAGAGCCACAGCCTGATCCAGCAGACCCAGGGCCCAGATCTATCCCAGTTTACCCAGACTCCAGGCCAGACCCTATGGACCCAGGCTTTAGGCCAGCCACCAAGGTTACAGGCTCCAAGTCTGTCCATGAGGACTCAAGCTCAAGCCCACCCCTACAAGCCAAATAAACAGGTCCATCCCCATGGATCCAGGCTCCTGGTCCAAACCAGTGGAATCAGACACCAGGCCCACCCACTTACTAATGCAGGTACCAGGCCAGACTGCTTCCAGACTCCAGAAGCAAGTCTGCCCATGGGCCACACCAGATGGCCTGCCCAGAATCTCTAGAAGGTTTGACTCATGTAGGGCTTTCTCAGAAAAATTAGTCTGCAAAAATGGGAATAAGTCCATACTTCTTCAAATGTGCAGACATCAATGTAAGGCAACCAGAAATGTGAATAAGTAAGGAGAAATAGCACCACCAGAAGAATGCCAGAATCTCCCAGTAGATGACCTCAAAGAAATGAAAATGCCAACTTTCATTTTCAGTTCAATTATTTTAATTGCTTTTTTTTTTTTTCCTCTGGCAGTTAGTCTTCATTTCTTTGAGAAAGAAGATACCAACTACCAGGGAAAAAATTCAAAATAATTGTTTTAAGGAAGCTTAGCAAACCTCAGAAAAAATACAGAAGAACAATTTAATAATATCAGGGAAATAATAAACAACCAAAATGAGAAATTTAACAGAGAGATTGAGATTATTTTTGAAAAATCTAACAAAAATTCCAGACCTGGAAAATGCAATGGATAGAATGAAAAATGCAATAGAAGAGCATCAATGGCAGAATTGAACAAGGGGAAAAACAGATCTGTAACTAAAGAAAATAATCTGTCTTCAGATTATTTGAAAATATACAGTCAAAAGAGGAAAAATAGAATGCAACAAAATGGAGAAAGCTTACAGGATTTATGGCACCACATCAAGAAAGCAAATCTTCAAGTTATAAGAGTTCAAGAAGGACAGAGAGGCAAAGGGGATTAAAAAAGGTTAAAGAAACAATAGCAAAAAACTTTCTAAATCTGGGGAAAGATATAAATATCCAGGTATAGGAAGGTCAAGGTTTCCAATAAGATTCGACTCAAACAATTCTACACCAAGATATATATTATGCTGTAAATAATAATAATAATAATAATAATAATAATAATAATAGGATCCTGAAATCAGTAAGAAAAAAGAAACAAATCACATATAAGGAAGTTTTGATAAAGATAGCAGCAGAAACCTAATAAGCCAGGAGAGTGGGATGTGTGTCTATCTCCCTTAACCTCTAGAGAGTGAACTTCTAAATCATCAGGATTTTACAAGATTTTATCTCTGCCCGCAAAACACACTGATAAATATCTGTTAAAATGAAGTTAGCATAATCCAACCACACTCCTTTTTTGTCACCAGTGTTGACATACTAAAATGTATTATCATGTAGCAACAGGCAGTATTCCTTATGATATGGCTGGAATCACAAAAAGCACAGGGCCTTTGGTCACCATTATTTAAAATGAAAGGACATTCCAAATTGGATTTTGTCTATGCAGTATCATTTGAAGGGCATCAGATTGGTCTTGACTGGTTTCTGCTTAGCTGGCACTCTTTCTGCTAACATTTTTTAAAAGTCCTACATGGTCTTTCTAGGAATCTTATTGGGGTTCACTTCCATTAGACAAAATACATATCCATAATTCTCTTTGACATAAGCAGTTTGGGTCTTGGGTTGTTGCTGAGACTGCTTAGGAGCAACACCCTTAAACTTCTTAGAAGGCATATTGCTTCATTTAAAGGATCTCTGAGGCACTGCCCAGATCTTTCTGAGGCTTTATAGTCATTCCTTTGGCTTCATCTTTATAACTCTTATTTTCCTGGATGGCTTCTAGATTTGCTCTTTGCCCAAAATCCTTTTCTTAATTTTGGCATCATTTGCCATTTAAGAAAGGCTAGGAATTTTGAAAGCAATAAGTGCTACCTCCTTTTTGTTTAAGCTAAAGTCCTTCATTTAGTTAAACTTTCTTTTCACACATTTTCCTACAAACAAGAAGCAGCAGCCAGGGGGCACCTTCAACACTGTGTCTGAAAATCTCCTTTGTTATATCACGCATTTCAGTAGGTGTAGATTTTCTACTCCCCACATTATTGCAATATGTGACAAGGCATCCTTTTCCTCCAGATTCCAATAACGTTTTTCTCATTTCCATTTAAGCTTTCTGAGACAACTTTCACAATGACCGTCAGGTTTTTGATAACAGTCTGGTCCAAGTATCTTTGACTTTCACTAATACTCCCCTCAAACTCCTCCCAGCTTCAGCCCTCTGTCTGGTTTCAAAGCCATTCCCCAATTTTAGGTTTTAGTTACTGCAGCAACTTACACTTAGTACCAGCAGGTGTATTAGTTGCCTATTGCTATTAATACATACAAATGTTTTGTCACATATGTCTCAGCTCTATTAAATGAGAGAGAGCACTACACTAGGACATGAACACCAGGAGGCAGGGATCACCAAAACAACCTTGGAGGCTGGCTATCCCAGTGCCTATGCTGAACCACTTGTTAAATACAATACTGCTCTGATATCCAGGCTCAAAGGGGCTTTTCATTTACTTAATGCTTCAGAGGTTCCACATCTGCCCTCTTTCAGCCCCATCTCTCTGCAAATGGCCAAGAGTCTAATGTATGGAGTTTAGGGGATGGGTACACTCAGAACCCATACCCCCTTCCTCTAAACATGCTCCAGGTGCCTGGGTCCCTGAATTTTCTGCCCAAGTGTTCCCGAGCCCCAAACCCCAAGTTCCAAGCAACCTGTAGACTTCTATTCACTGGTTCTGTGCTTCTGAGTGTTGAGTGCACTGCCTTTGCAGTGATGGTTGCAAATCAGGATGCTGCATAGAGCATTTTCAGGACCTTATAAGTGATATAAATGATTATATTTCCTTATATTTTTCATGGAAAATAGCTTATTTGGGGTGATACCCTTATCCAGATAATTGTGACAGGTAGCTATTACACCTCCCACGCCTTTACTTTTTCTTATAGTGAACCAATGTAAAGTTGGAATCTTCCTATTAATATTTTCTTTTCAAAAGTTTGCAATAAAACTGTTGCTTAATGAAGAAGTAAAGAATATCTAGATATCAAGAAGCACGTTCTGATGAGTTGCCAGGTTCTTTATAACTTCCTTGGTCTCTGCTCTATGAAAAACTAAATTACAAAAACAAAACCCTTCTGTAGCTTATCTCAACCTGCATGTAGCAGTGGAGAACAATAAAAAAGGACATTGACAGTTCAGACCTGAGCATTGTCAGAGAAGCAAAGCATTCTTAAGAAGGATTGTGTGCCTGATCCAACTGATGGCAGATAGCCTCCTCCAGGTGGCTATTGGCATGGGAAAGTAGTAGTCTTGAGAAAGAGGATTTAGGCCTTGAATTTGGGGAGAAAGCAAGATGTGTGGGAAAGAAGGTGGATGCAGTGGAGCATGGTTAGAGTGGCAGAACAGTTGGTGGTTATACTTTAGCCTTGCCCAGGGACTAGGTATGTTGCTCCAAGCCCACAGAAAAAGGGACTATGGGATCAAGCTGAAGAAGCCGTTTCTGAACCAAGGGGCAGCACTGTTTCTGCGCTTAGGCAACAAACTGTGACAAGCAGTGAGGGAGAGGAAGGAGTAAGAGACCAAATATTTAAACTAGATCATCTGTACCTTTTGTAATATTTGCAGGGTTCTAGGCAAGAGCTCATTTGGAGGCCTATGTGCCATGTGTACAAATATCTGAAAGGTTCAAATCAACTAATAAACTGTTAAATATAATATCTTTCCTATCATGATAGATATACCTTCTTATCAATCTGAAAGGCAGTGTTAAATTTAGAATACTTGGTGTATTTTAAAGATCTTTTTTCTTATTTAGTTTATGGAAGAAATTTAGAAACATAGAACTTTCAGTAACAGGTATATATCAGGAATAGTTGGGTGAGGTGCCAGGCTATGCCTCTTAAGTACCTGAAACCTCCAGGGATGCCCTCTTTTGGGCCCAGTGCATTGGTTGTTCATCGTGGCATAAAAATGAACCACACAAAGAAGGGCTGTGTGTGTGTGTGTGTGTGTGTGTGTGTGTGTGTGTGTGTGTGTGTGTGTACGTAAAAATCTCGTAACAAGAGTGACATCCCATCACCTTGGCCATATATTTTCTATTCCTATTGCCATATATTTCCAAATATTTTCTATTCATTTTTAGAATGAAGTCACAGGCTCTGCCCAATAGAAGGGGAGGGAATTATTCAAGACTGTGAATGCCAGAAGGTTGGGAATATTGGGGGTCAACTTAGGGTCTGTCCATGATACTTGAACACCTCAAAGTTCTGTTCCAGTGATGTAGCTAGAGCAGATCCACACCCTCAGACCCCTATACTGCATCCCAGGCCCCAGATCCCCCTCATGCCTCAGCACTTCTCTGCATACTCTGAGCTCCATTCCTCACCTCAAGTGGCTACAATATGCATATATATATGATATATATGGATACTGAAGCCCACCCACCTCTTCGTTACCTCTCAGTGCTGACAGAATACATTGACAGTGCACTTAACTTTCAGAAGCACAAGTCTCAGTGAACAGGAGCCCCCAGGCCTCTTGGGGTTTGGGGCCACTTGGACAGCAAATTCAGGGTTCCAGATAACCGAAGCATGTTTAGGGGTGGAAGGCACAGGTTCTGAGCGAGTGCATAGATTCTCGTGACCCCAAACACTGAACTCTTGGCTGCTTGCAGAAAGGTGAGACTGGAAAAGGGCAGGTGTGGAGCCTCTGTAGTGTGGGGACCATGAAAAGCCCTGGCTAGACAGTGTAAGTGAAAGTCTGTGAGGTTGAGTTTATAGTTTATAAAAGAACACAGGCTTTTAGTGTGGAAAGATTTATTTATGTCTCTAAATGGTCTTACAAGAAAAAAATGTTTAAAAACATTCAAAACCATCACCACAAATTAACTATTAGTGCATATGTATGTAGTAAAAGGAATGTATGAGTGTGATGTATGCCTATGTAGGATGCAGAAAGTAATGTATGAGAACAATAGACATTTTAGTAGCTGTGACTTGTGAAGAGAGACAAAGGAGAATTTAATTGGAGGGGGTACATGGGGGCCCTCAAGTGCTTTTGTAATGTGATATTGCTTTAGTTGAGTGATGGGTACATAGATAAAATATTCTATGTTCTATTGTCTAGGTTGGCAATATTTCCTAATGAAAAAATAAAAATTAAGAGAGGAAAGGGAGAAAATTGAACAAAGAACTGGAATCTGTTTAAAGGACAAAAATGAAGTCGTTGGTGACCAGAGTAGAGGATTAGAAAGGGAAAAGACAAGGTTTTGAAGGTGGAAGGCCTCATTCTACTTTTACTTAAGTTTGCTTCAGTGCTCTGTAGACAGCCTTAATACCTGCTTTCATATTTTTTGGGAGCACATCTGTTTTGTATTATTTTATGAGATGGTCAGTCAGGTACAGCCACAAAAGGAGACAGAAAAGAGACTCAAGAAAAAAAGTTGATTACGCTATTATACTCACAGGTCCTGGAGACAAGAGGCATGCCATGTCACTCAGAGCCACATAGTGAAGATAGTAGGGTGGTCAGGAGGCAGAAGACAGGAAAAAGGGACCCTTAGGCCAAGGCATTATTGGAATTTCTGTGGGAAAGGCAAGGCAGTGCAGGGTGAACAGTTCAGGGTTGGCTAGTTTGAATAATTTTGGAGGTCTCTAAACCATATGGGTGGTCTCTAGTTGCCTGGTATCTAGTCCTGGGATGATTAAGACAGAGGAATACTGCCTCCTGGGGTGAGAGGGCCAGACAGTGGGGGTATGGTTGTGGGTTGGCTAGGTGGCATAAAGACATGCTCTGGTTGAGCCCTTTGTTATCTTTGAGAATTGCCTAGCCCAGGGAGGTGTAGTCTCTCCCCGGCCAGTATTTTTCTCTTTTTTTAGATGTCAAAACATCATAATATACAGGAATATTTTAAATTGGAAGTGTTTACAGTACAATTGGTCCTCTGATGTTTTGGCATCATATTAAAGAAACTTTGAGGTGATGATAGTGGAGACGTTTAAAGACTAATATATAAATTTCCCCAAACAGCATAGAAAACATTTTATTATGAGAATAGGAAAGAAGGAACACAAGTAGAAATACAAGGAGTCTCTTCAGGCTGCTCCATAACTAAATTTTCCATTTGTGTGGCATTAGCCAAGTAAAATAGATCTGAAATTTTGAAATCTCTAACAATATCTTAATGGAGTTGTAGTGTGTTAGAAATATGCTCAGGTCAAGATGCCAGGTTATGTTGTCAGAGGGTATGAAATGGTAAGCCAGTAAAGTATATGTAAATATCAGTGATATTTGTGTGTAGCCCAGGGGAAGGAGTCATTTTGGTTGGAGACACAGGCAGGAGGTCATCCTGAAAACTTGGATTGGGTTTAGTAGGAGTAGGTAGTAGGGAGTCAGTGGTCCTCTCCCTAGGGGATCATGAGGTTGACTGATAAAGAGGCAGGTGCCTCCTGGGGAAAGCAATAATCTCCATTAATGTTTAAAGGAATACAGACAGTACTAACCTCAATCAGATTTCTCTTTAGGCATAGGAATTGTGGGGAAACATAATTTAGTTTTTTCTTTGTTTTTCTTTTTTTGTTTTTTTGAGACAGTGTCTCATTCTGTTGCCCAGGCTGGAGTGAAGTGGCACAATCATTCCTAGGCTCAAGCAATCCTTTCATCTCACCCTCCTACCAAAGTGCTGAGATTACAGGCAGGAGCCACCACACCTGGCTGCATTTCTTTTCTTACTCAACACTAACTTCATGGCTGAGGCACATATAACAAGAAACAGATTAACAAAAGAAAAGCATACACATTTACTTAATGTAAGTTTTACATGGCATGGAAGCCTTCACAGATGAAAACCCAAAGAAACAGAGAAACCTGTGTATTTTTATGCTTGGGTTTGATGAAGAGTGGACAGTCATGCAGACATGATAGGACAAAGGGGACATGTAATGATAATAACTAGAAGGAACTTAGCAAGGCCTATCTTTTCCAAATTATTGGTGTCTCTGTGTCTTTGAGGATAAGGATGCTCCTTTCCTCTGGGTATAAGAAGGTAATATGCTTCAGTTTTGTGTCCCCACCCAAACCTCATCTCAAATTGTAATCCCCACATGTCGAGGGAGGGACGTGATTGGATCATGGGGGCGGTTTCCCCTATGCTGTTCTTCTGATAGTGAGTGAGTTCTTGTGAGATTTGATTGTTTTATAAATGTTTGGAATTTCCTCCTTCATTCTTCTCTCTCTCTTGTCCTTGCTTCTCCTTCACCTTCTGCCATGATTGTAAGTTTCCTGAAACCTCTCCAGCCATGTGGAACTGTGAATGAGTCAACTAAACCTCTTTCCTTTCCTTTGTAAATTGCCAAGTCTCAGGGACATTCTTTTTTTTTTTTTTTAGACAGAGTCTTGCTCTGTCACCCAGGCTGCAGTGCAGTGGTGCAATCTCCTCCTCCCAGGTTCAAGAGATTCTCCTGCCTCAGCCACCTGAATAGCTGGGATTACAGGTGCATACCACCATGCCTGGATTGTTTTTTGTTTTTTGTTTTTTTTTTTTTTTGTAGGGACGGGCTTTCGCCATATTGGCCAAGCTGTTCTCAAACTCCCGACCTCAAGTGATCCTCCTTCCTTGGCCTCCCAAAGTTCAGGGATTACAGACATGAGCCACCACACCCAGCCTGAGAAGTTATTTATAGCAGTGTGAAAATAGACTAATACAGGAGGGTACTTCTGGAATAAAAGTTTTATAACTTGCTTCAGGGGAAAAGTGTGAGCAGAAGGTGAGAGTGACCTTTCTGCCTCTGCTATTTCTCAAATGCCAAGGTGCCATATTTGGGGGTGGCATGTCCTGATCCCCATCAGAGTGTAGGTGTGTACATTTGCAAAGCAAGGACTATATCAGGATCAAACAGACAGGGAGCTCAGAGACATAATAGAATCCTTAATATCGAATGAAGTAAAGCAAAAATGTGGGGCCTTAGAAAAGGCTGTCCATGGGTGTCACTGAGCAAAGGTTTTAGTGTCTAAGATGAAGTCATTTCCAAGATGGGGGGCGGGGTGCTGAAGTCATCTCCCACAGTGAGGTCTTGGGCCAGGGTGATATCCTCTGAGATGTAGGACTAGGATGTTCTTTTTGAGTTAGTACACACTCAAGTTGATGCGGACCTCAGCATCTGCCATGTTTGAACGAAGCAAGCACTTACTTGGAGGGCTTGGGCACTCCCAGATTGTAAACATTGTAAACATCTGGGAGCGCCCAAACCAATAGTAAGATCAATAGTCGACCAGGCCCGGTGGCTCACACCTATAATCCCAGCACTTTGGGAGGCCAAGATGGGCAGCTTACTTGAGCCTAGGAGTTCGAGACCAGCCTGGGCAACATGGAAAACCACTGTCTCTACTAAAAATAGAAAAATTAGCTGAGCATGGTGGTGCACGCCTGTAGTCCCAGCTACTCGGGAGGCTGAGGTGGGAGCATCACCTGAGCCAGGGATGTGGAGGTTGCAATGAGCCAAGGGTGTGCCACAGCACTCCAGCCTGTGTGACAGAGTAAGATCCTGTCAAAAAAACAAAACAAAACAAAACAAAACAAAGAAGAAGAAGAAGAAGAAGATCAATAGTCAACAGAATGGTGTGCAGCTGCACCTGACAGGGTTTTTTATTTTTGTGTTTTAGGTGGAATTTTAGGTTCAGATTGTTCCCATATCAGATAAGCAGCTGACTGGCCTGTGGAACAATCTATGGTTAATGAGTCCCAGGAGATTTTGTCCCTTAAATATGACCTGCAGTTTTTATGGGATTGTGGTAGGATTAAAAATGTATAAAAAAATACGTTAAGGCCTGGGACAAGACAGAGAACTTTAGGAGTTTATTTGTTGGACTGAAATTTTAAAAAGAGTCATTTTAGGAGACCATTAGGTCTCAGTTAAACTGGCTATGCAGGGTCTATCAGGAACATGGAAATTCTATTTAATGTCTATTTCAAGAGTGCAGCAGTGTGTATTCTAAGAAGTGAATGTATGTGTGTGTCTTGGTTACAACCAGTAATGTCTGTAACTCTCAAGAGAGTGTAAACCAAAAGGTATATGACAGTCTCAGTTTCTAGAAGAGCCCAGTCATTTGTTATTTTGATGATGTACTGCATGAGGCTGAGGGAAGCAATTTCTTGCATCAGAAGCACTTGGGCAATTAATGGCTATAGTAAGTGGTCCAGAGACTACAGGAGGCATGAGAAGAGGGTGCCACTGTCTCTACAGTGAAGGAGTTTGTGAGTGCTCTAACAGGAGTGTTTGAAAGTAAAATTTGTAAATGTGGAATATGTTGTTACCAGAACCCAGAGAGTACTCAAAGATGTTGGACTTTTATGTTCTTAATGAGGGCATCAAATACATCTCCTTGAAAGAGGATGCCATTAATGTAATGTCATACCTGTGCTCCTGGAGAAAGATAGATACAGTTAAGATCTTGCCTGCAAAGATTGTTCATAAGGAAAGCTGTTAAGGTACCCCATGGGTAGCCTGTAAAGGGTGTCTTATGTCCCTTTAGAGGAAGAGGTAAAATGTAGTTGAGAGGATGTTGAAATAGGCACTGAGCAGACCATGTTAGACAAATCTATAGGAGTAAAATATTCACTGATTTTAAATGGAGGAGTGGATATTGTGTATGGGAGGGGGAGTCTTGATGGATGGGAACACAGAATTAACTTTGTAGTAATCTACCATAAGGCATCCTTTACTTTTTCCAGATTTAGAATCGAGCAAAATTGGGCTGTCAAATGGAGAAGCAGTGGGGACAACCATCCCATTATTAATCGGTTTTATATAATAAATTTTAATCTTTGGAGGCCCTGTTTTAGTCACATTGGGCCATACTATTTTAACTATGGGTTCATTGGATCCCATTTCATCAAGCCAATTTATAAGTGTTGTTAAAGTGAATTAAAGTGAAGACCAGGCCTGAAGAATCCCTGAGCAGATGAAGTGACTTTAACTTTTCTTGATTTGCAAACATAAACAAAACTTAACTTGAACTGTTTCTTGTAAATGCCTATATTAAAGAAAAATAGAACTTACACTCAACCAATCAGAAAAAGCTAACAAACTTACATAACTAGAGATTATAGCAGCTAACAAACTTATATAAGTAGAGATATATATGTTGACAAAAGAGTCAAACTCTGTAAAATATTTTAAGATATTTATTCTGAGCCAAATATGAGTGACCAATGGCCTGTGACACAACCCTCAGGAGATCCTGAGAACATATGCCCAAGGTGGTCAGGCCCCAATTTGGTTTTCTGTATTTTAGAGAGACATAAGGCATCAATCGATACATGTACAATGTACATTGGTTCAGTCTGAAAAGATGGGACAACTGAAAGTGGGGACTTCCAGGTCATAGGCAGATTCATAGATTTTCTGATTGATAGTTGGTTGAAAGAGTTGCTATTATCTATAAGACTTGGAATCAATAGAAAGAAATTTCTGCATTATGATAAGGGGTTGTAGAGACCAAGGTTTTATCATTCAGATGAAGCCTCCAGGTAGCAGACTTCAGAGAGAATAGGTAGTAAATGTTTCTTGTCAGACTTAAAGAGTCTGTTCCATCAGCAACTCAAAAAGAGAGGGGGTATAATGAAGTATGTCTGGCTCCTGCTTCCCATCATGGCCTGAACTAGTTTTTCAGGTTAACTTTGGAGTGCCCATGCTGAGAGGAGGTGTCTATTCAGATGGTTGAGGGGCTTAGAATTTTATTGTTGGTTTACATTCTTCCCCTTCTGACCAAGATTTGCCAGAGGCAACATCAATGACCACCAAACTTTTATTATGTCCCATAGAATTGCCAAGGCAGCATGGCTGCCTGCCCTGGGTCCATCCTGTCTCTCAGTGGGACCCCTCTATGGCCAAGGGGTTGAGAGCCAAAAGACTTATAGCCAGTGTGTTCTAGGCCAAACAGGAATGGACGTGGACAGACATTCATTACCCCTTAAAAATTGTAAAGTAATTTAAAAGTCAACAAACGAAAAGCCAAAGGTGAGACTACAAATTGACTTTATCTGTCTTTAACTTTTATGTGTTGAGCTACTTTAATCTTGGTTTTAGTTATAGGTTTACAGCAATTGAGTATACCAAACATAAGCATTGCTAAAACCTTTTAAGCTAAGGAATTTACAGACTTTCGATGTGCTGCAATGCTTTTTCTGGTCTTTTTGTAATTTGTCCCAAGATGGCTGATAAAAATGTTTAAAAATATATTCATATCCATAAATCTCATAACTAGGAGTATTATAACAAGGAGACTTTTATCACAAGGTATCTTTATATCGTCTCAGTATTTTTTTTAACTCTACAAGAAGCAACAAATTCTTTATGGTTGTGACAAATGAAAATAATGCCGCATAATACCTCAGAAGGCGAAGTCTCTTGTTTTTGCCAAATGTTTAAAAAATCTGTGTACCCATGCTTGATTTTGGATGGCCTGAACTAATTCTATCCCTCAAAACCAGCCCTTATAATCTCATGTGCCCATGTCTTCTGTGATAGTCCCAGGGCCAAGAGGGAGTATGCCTATATAGTTTTAGCAGCAGGGCATTTGCAGGAAAAGCAGAGCAGTTCCAGTGGGATTTCAAATAAGGGAGATTCACAGGATTTGTCAAATCTTCTCTAGTCTTTGGAATACCATATTTATGGTTTTCTCAGGAGAAGTAAAACAACAAGCAATAAATAATATTAATAATTTGACACTTAAAAGAGAATGTGTGTGTCAGAACAGAAAAAGAAATCCATTAGGGTGCCAACCAAAAACATGAATAAAATTAAAACCTGGTACTCTTTAGAGGATTATTGTAGCCAATAAATAATTCATGATTCAATCTGTACTCAAAAACGAAAGTCAGGGCTGGAATCTAGCAATAAGTGTTAGTTTTCCTTTGAAATAATTTTTCTCTCTCTAACTCTCCTCTTATACTTAACGGAAATTATATTAAGACCAATTCGTGTACAAAGTAAGTTTTGGGCTTATACTTGGCTTGATCATTTGCAAAAAGTGAAGCAAGAATTGAGTGACCATATAGCCTCTTTTTCAGTTGGCTTTTCTGGAACTTTACATAAAAATGTTACTATAGTCAAGGCCTTGGTAAAATAACCACTGTCTCCAATTGTCCTGTTTAAAAAGAAAAGACTCTTACTAAACTTATACAAGTAATTATATTGTTATAAAATCACAGTTTCCAAATTTTGGAGAAAGAACTCAGATGGAGAGAAAGGTAAATTCTCTCAAAACAACATATTTTACCCAATTGCTCTAAACTATAAATAACTAAAAAGAAAAATATTTCCTTGACTCTTCTTTAACTGGAGCAGCAGCCTTCCAAACAAGACACAATTTGTTCACCTTGGAACTCTCATTCACAAGCCAAGCAGCTGTTGTCAGATAAGGGTTGTTTTTTAGGCACCGTAGAATCTAGCAGCTCCTCATATAGTTAGAGTCAGTCCTAAGGAAAAAGAGGCTCTCTGCTCATGAGTATCTCCTCCTTGCATCCCCAGACAACAAGATCCTATATAAACCATTTTTATTTTATCATTGAACTTGTTTGGGCACCATTATTTTCGTTAGCATAGAGTTGGCTTCAGTTAACATTCTATAGCAAGGCAGGAAATGCCCCTCAAGTGAAAATTCTCTAGTCTAAATTCCAGGTATTTGTCATTAGGAAGTGCTCACAGGCTTTTGGCATAAGCTCCAATAAATGCTCCACAAAGGGCTATGAAGGGGAGGATTGGTCCTGACCAGCACTCCAGCTTCCAGCCTATATTCTGTGCGCTTAGGCAAATCTTACTAGTTCCAATTTAGCATGTCCAATTAACGTTTCTCAAAGGGAAGATTTATATGCCTTCGGTTTTATTTTACTAGATAGGGATAATATCCCCCAGTCAGAAACAATACCCATTTTCATAAGACATTTAGGTAAAGGGGTTATAACTACCTTATATAAAGGTAAGGTTTAAACATCTCAAATTTTATAATCCTACCTTTAAAAAAGATTGATATTTCATAATGTCAACATTTACGTTCTTATATTCTGGTCCCAGGAACTTTTATTCTCTACCCCCAGACCACTTTACCTTTTCTGGTGAAAGAAAATTTGGGTTCCCACCACGGAGTTGAGCCAACGGACTTAGGTTCTTTTGTCAATGTTTATCTTAGTTTGCCTCAACACTGACCCAGGTAATGTCAGTTTTCTCATTATAACCTTTGCCTTTTGATTTTTCTTAAATTTCTCCAGTCTGGGGCAAATGCAGAAAACTGGTGCAGGGTCATTTAATGTTGGGGGACCAGCAGGGGTTCCCTTTGGTACACCCAACCTTTGATAGTGTTGCAAAGACCTTTGTTTTAACCTCATCAATTTTAATTTATTTCATTTCTTAATAACCATCTAAAGATTTCAACCACTCTTCTAGGGTGAGTCCTTTGACTCCCTTTTGCGCTTCCATTTTTTTTGGTTGTTGATTACCCTAATGTTTTATTAAGCATCTATAAGAACCGTGAGGCACAGCCAATTTGGTAAGGCTTCTCAAAGAGTTGTATGACACTGCATGAGTAATGTTGCCTGGGGTGCCCATATAAAAGGGGCTCCTTTAACACCAATATTTACCATGACCTGGGTAATAAGTATATTCAGTGGGATAATATCCCAGTCATCATAAAGCCAGTCACACATGGCTTGCATATGAAGCATAACAGTTGCCTCATCTGGGGTGTTCCCATTTTGCCTTTTTTTTTGTTTTTTTGTTTTTTGGGGTTTTTTTTTTTGGTTTTTTTGGTGTTTTTTTTTTTTTGAGATGGAGTCTCACTCTGTTGCCCAGGCTGGAGTGCAGTGACACAATCTTGGCTCACTGCAACTTCCGCCTCCTGAGTTCAAGCAATTCTCCTGCCTCAGCCTCCTGAGTAGCTAGGATACAGGTGCATATCACCACGCCCAGCTAATTTTTGTATTTTTAGTAGAGATGGGGTTTCACCATGTTGGTCAGGCTGGTCTCGAACTCCTGACATCGTGATCTGCCCACCTTGGCCTCCCAAAGTGCTGGGATTACAGGCATGAGCCACCACGCACAGCCCACTTGGCACTTTATAGGGAGAATTGGACAGTCCCCTTCTAAGGGTAAACAGACTTTACAATGGCACTTATCCAGTCCACTAGGTTGGCCATTCGCTCAGGAATAACTTCTTGTGTGTCTGGATCACATGTACTCATCAGCAAGTGTTTAAAAGCGAGCTGTGGGAAAACCAAACACCTCGTGTTCTCACTCATAAGTGGGAGTTGAACAATGAGAACACATGGATGCAGGGAGGGGAACATCACACATCAGGGCCTGTCAGGGGGTGGGAGAATAGAAGAGGGATAGCATTAGGAGAAATACCTAATGTAGGTGATGGGTTGATGGATGCAGCAAACCACCATGGCACTTGTATACCTATGTAACAAAACTGCACGTTCTGCCCATGTACCCCAGAACTTAAAGTATCATTTTTTTTTTAAGTGAGCTGTGGGCCAAACATCAACCCAAACATGCTCTTTTATTCTGTAGCATTCAAAATTAAAGATACTATCCTTAAAGCAGTTATTTTTACAATCTATTATAGTAAAGGTTTTTCAGAAAGCTAACGATACCGATCTACAAAATGTAATAATTCCTTTACATTATATGCCCTGGTTTTAATAGTTACTTGGTTTTTCCCTTCCCCCACATTAACTATCTTCTTGGTAACCACAGGTCTCAGAGGCAACTTCTGTTGCCCTGACTTAATTTTTCCTTTTGTGGGTAGCTTTGAGGCTAGTGGCCTGAGCTGAGACAGACCCACATCTGAGCTTAGTCCAGCATTAATGCCCAACCCAGCATTCTTTTATTTTAATTTTAGCTATTAGAGATAACAATAGCCAAGATATTGCATATTTGCTTTTTGTCTTATCTGTTTGCGTATCCTTATGCATCCAGTGAGCCAGATCCCTAGGAGTATGATTCATCTCTAAATTTTACTAGTAACTTTTGCCTTTAGTAACTGAATGCAGCTCAGCAGCAGCTCTTTCATATGGATAACAACGTGGCCGCCCAGGAGTCAAAACTTTCTCATTTCCCACCTTTTAATTTTTCTCTTTATCCATTTAGTTTTATCTGTATAATTTTTTTCCTTTATTTTAAAATAACTCTTCAATAACATATAAATGAGAAAAAATATATTTTCTTTAGCAAAAACCACATCCTTGTGTCTTTATAAACTTCACCCAAAACACTTTTTAGTCTCTTATTATTTTAACTCTTAGTAACCCAAATTCCCAGTGAAAAAAACTGAAGTTACTTAATTTAACATAACATGACTTTAAGATTTTAAGCTACTGGATAGAATCTTTAGATTAAATTTACCAAATGAATTTTACTAAATATTACTAAAGTCCTGTAAACCAAATGGCATTAGAACTAGCTTTTATTTGGCTGATTCTTTAAGGCAATTGATTAGAGCTGTTTCATATAGTTTGGTAGTCAAATATGATTTCTACATGACACATATAAACATATAGACAAACAGACAAAGGCACATCCAAATGATTTTTCCACTTGCCCGTTTTAAAAAATGATCTCCCTGCCGGGCACGGTGGCTCACGCCTGTAATCCCAGCACTTTGGGAGGCCGAGGCAGGTGGATCACCTGAGGTCGGGAGTTCAAGACCAGCCTGACCTACATGGAGAAACTCCATCTCTACTAAAAATACAAAATTAGCCAGGGTGGTGGCGCATGCCTGTAATCCCAGCTACTCGGGAGTCTAAGGCAGTAGAATCACTTGAACCCGGGAGGCGGAGGTTGCAGTGAGCCGAGATCATACCATTGCACTCCAGCCTGGGTAAAAAGAGTGAAACTCTGTCTCAAAACAACAACAACAACAACAACAACAACAAAGTGATCTCCCTTACTTTAGAATCTTAATTGAAAAAAAAAGTTACAGGTGCCAACAAAAGGTATAGGAGAGAGTTACCATCTCAGTCCTTTTCAAAAGAAAGAAAGAGCTAAAGCAGCAGGGCACAGCATAAGTTAAACTTCTTAGATATCAATCTGAAGAATTTCAAAAAGAAACAGATTATAGAATTTAAAAATTTCTTGCATTGAATAATAATATTTTTCAATAAAATCTTGTTCTAACCAATTCTTTAGTTTTTTAGTGTATTTTAATATCAAAATCAAATTTCTAGAAGGACTATTGTAATTAAATTTTAGCCAACTTAATTACATAACGTTTTTTCCTATAAATTCCTTTTTTACTAACCTGATTACAACTTACACAGACTACTTACAATATGTTTGGACTTTCTGGTTTGTCCTAAATATCTCCCTTTATTAAACAATCAGTGTATTCATTTTAGGACAAAAATTTACCATATGAGATTCTCTTGCAAACAAAGTAATTTCTCTTTTAACATTTCTTACCAAAAATACCCCTTCATAACTTTCTTTACATCTCTCTTAATTCCTGGTTCCTTTTACCTTGCTTTGTATATAACCTTTCAAATAGACAAACAATATTTATCTTTTAATAAAAACACATTAAAAAATGTTTTCCTATTATTTTAAATTGGAAATTACCCAGATATTTAATAAATAGCTATCATTTAATCTAAATTTTGATTACAAGTTGTATGACAAGTTTGTTTACAAGCATTTATTCCATTACATTTACCAAATTAGTTCATTTAATAGTTTACCTGGATTATTTATGAAAACTGTGGTAGTCATAATTTAGAGTTATTTCCCTGTTAACAATTTTCATAGCCTGTGAATTTCCGGTGTTTACTTAAGTAAGAAACTTAAGGCTAAGCATATGGGTATTCTACCAATAACCCAGGATTTAGCTGTTTTCATTAAACCAACAATATTAAATGTCTTATTTATCAAAAATTACACAAGCAAAGATCTTTATGTTTGGGGATGAGTTTATGGCCA